>NC_056734.1:766748480-766995980 GCF_019279795.1 Protopterus annectens | reverse complement strand
CACTCAAGTCTCTCAACAACCGGCACAGTTATGACTCCATCATATTCCATATTGGTGTGAATGACTTGAAATGTACCTCATTGGACTATATGAAGAGACATGACTGCACTCTGTCTCAGGCAGGTATGTCCCTAGCTTTGAGCAACATTTTACTTTCACCTAGGATGATACTACAATACAAACAAAAAATGATTGACTTCAACAGTTTGCTTAGTTTCTGATGTCATTCAAAGGGGATCCAGTATTTGTCAGCCTGGGATGACATGGTCGACAGACCTTGATGGTTTGCCAGAGATGGTCTTCATCTGTCACTCCTGAGATTTAGGTTCCTGGCTAAGGCCCTTGCCATCCCTATAGTGCCTTTTTTAGACAATGTCACAAGAAAATTCCCAACATAAAAATACCCTCTCAAAAGAACCTCAAGGTTATGTTGCTAAACGCTATGAGTTTAAACCAGAAACTGCACTCACTGGAAGCAGTCCTCACCTTGGAAGATGCTGACATTTGTGCAGTCACTGAGATCTGGTTTAAAGCTGTGGAGAGCAACCCAGCTTTGCCAGGTTACATTTCCTCCCACACGTTTAGACCTTAAACTGAAGGCATGAAAACTAAAGTAGGTGGTCTATCAATATTCATAAAGATAAATATACCTCTAGATTGGTTCAGCAACAAGATTCACTTGAATTACTTCAGGTGCAATTGACTGTAGATAAGTCCCCTCTTAAGGTCATTGCCAGCTATAGGACCCCATCCATGAATCAGGACATCCAGTGAGCCTACTTAGATCTACTTGAGTCAATCAAGATACAACTAAACACCCTGGTTTGGGTGACTTTAAATACATGTCCATAGACTGGGTAAATTATACATGTTCTAACTCACTCACCCAGTGGTTGCTGGACTTAACTCCAGTGCCCTGGACCAGATTGTTGACGAACCCATAAGGGGCTCAAACATCCTGGACCTGGTGATCACCAACATGGGGGACTGCTACACCACCCCCAATGTGTGACCATCCTTTCTGAGATCTGGCCACAGATCAGTCTCGCTAGAAGTAACTATAACACAAGACCCCCCCCCCCTTAGACTAAGCTAGACAAAAAACTTCTCCAAGGCCAATTACAGTCTCTTACGTGATGGCATAAATAGATTCATATCCCCTCCCACCACTGATGGAACAAACCCCTATACTGAGCTGTACACCAGTGCTTTATACAAGCACCTGTACAGTTGTATTGACTCTGCCATACGTGATAAAACCAAAGCAAGATCTTAAAGGAAAAACAAACTTACCAGGTGGAAAACTGCCAATAATAGGCTATGCAACAGGAGAAAGAATTTGCTGCCTAGCAGTAGGAATTAACAGTCTCAAAACAGGAAACACTACCTCCTTAACAAAAACAAGCAAATAAGACTCCTAGTGAAGTTCTCCAAAGCTATCTATGAATCCAAATTAGCTTCCCTAACTAAGGATAACCACAAGGTGATCTTTAGTTACACCCATAACATCAAAGGTAAGGACCAGATTTGAGCAGAACTCTTAGTTAATGGTACTGCATATATAGAACCTGTGGATATAGCAAATCTTGTTGGCTTGACAGCCTCAGTGAAAAACTTCACTCCAATGTCCCTGCCACATATACCCCACAGGATCCCAAACACCTGTTCTCCACCTAGTATCTCCAAGGATTAGGTCTTAACTGCCCTCTCCAAGGCAGAAACACAGCCTCTATGGGACCAGACGACATCCCAGGTTGTATATTACATCGGTTAAAACAGGAATTAGCATCACCATTGGGTACGCTTTTCAATCAAAGCTTAAGCACTGGTTTTGTCCCAGCAGAATATAAAAGAGTTACAGTCATCTCTTTCCACAAAAGGGATGCATCCACAGATCCCAGGAACTATAGACACATTAGCCTGACCAGCCTTATCTGCAAAAGCATGGAACAAATCACCATGGACCTTAAAGATTTGGGAAATCTCTAAATGCTCGACTACACACAGTTTGGCTTTGTCAAGAGATCATCACGCCTGTTAAACTTGGTTCATAGACAGGTTCATAGATTAGTACTAAGCTAACTGCCCTTGCGAGCCATTTTAAGCCTAGCCAATTATCCCTTGTGAGATTCAAACCCTGCACTTTGTGTTTGTAAGGCAAACACCTTAACCATTAGGCCACCCTCCCAACCCGCTTCAAGACAGTCATCAAAGCCCTAGACAAGGGCAAATATGTGCATACAGCCTACCTAGACCTAGCCAAGGCCTTTGACACGATCCCTCACTCAGGCATCTTCGATCAACTCACCCAGCTGGGTGTCAACCCATATATTGATTGTAAGGTGGTTTGCAGACTGGCTCACTAATGGAACTCGTATGGTCAAAATAGAGGACCCACCTCCTCCAGGACACAGGTAACCAGTGGTGTTCCACAGGGATCAATTTGGGAACCCTATTGTTCAGAATCAACTGCTCTGAAGTATAGGCTAAAACTAAAAGGACTGTGGCTGACAGAGTTAGCTGATGACTGCAAACTGGGAGCAATCATTGAAACTCCTGGCGATGCCAACATCCTGCAAGAAAGTCTTGTGCAGACTAATTACTGGTGCCAAAGTCATGATCTTAATGCATTAAGTTTATCATCCCCTTGGCAAGGGTGATGTTCCAGCAAACTGCCACATCAGTAGCAATACTCTAAGCGCACAGTCAGTGGTGAGAGATCTGGGCACCCAGGTCGACAGTAACCTTAACTTCGATCACCATGTCTCCACAGTGGTAAGAATTGCATTTTATATTGCTCCTCTCATAAGAAAGGGAATTGCCCCCAGAAAAAAGTGGTTTTAACCTCCCTGTACTCTTCCCCTCTTCCCTCATCAGGCCAATAATAGAGTACAATGTTCCCTTTGGTATGTTCCTTTACAAACACCTGCAGCAATTGGAGAGACCACAAAGGTTCTTTACCAAGAAAATTCAGGATCTTCAATATCTGTCTTAGGCGGTCATATTGAAATCATTGCCATTTTCTTCTGTGTCATACAGACTGCTCAATGGTGACCTGTGCCTTGCATTCAGAGCAATCTGTGACCCAGATTTAATGGAAATGCTGCACATTCACAAGTCAAATGGCACATGGATCAGTCGCTCAAAGGACCTTAACCTGGTGTGGGATATCAACATAACTTGCTGGAGAGACCGACTCGTGTCAGAGGTTGCTCCACTTTTGGAATAAGCTTCATATTCATATTTAAAAAAGCCCCTTGTTGGCCCTATTTAAGCTTAATTTGGATGATTGGATGGGGGTTCCACCTGTGATTCTCTTCAACAGAGACAATAGGTGCTGATTTTAGTGTCTGCTTGAACCATACACCCTTGGGAACATGGGTTGAACTTGGCTAGGCTTGTAAAGGCCCTGGGGCTGTTAGCCTTGTAACCTCTTATGATCCTATATGTATGTATAAATGTATAATACATATATAGATGTGTGTGTGTGTGTGTGTGTGTAATATGTATGAATCTTTCAAATCCTGATCCCAAATGACCGGTTTTAATAATACTGAGATGAAAATCACGAAACCCGAATGTTTGAATACCAGGGTAAGTTAAGACTTTCCCAGCAGTAAACAGAACTCACACCAAGGTAAGTAAAACCCCCATAGCTGGGAAGCTGTGCCCTCCACCCCTCCATATATATCAACTTCAGGATCATACTACAGTGGAGAAGGCAACGTTGGTGTGAGTTATGTTTACTGTTGGGTAACTGTTAAACATCTGACATTTGGGTTTCTGCGGTTTCATGATTTTTGTCTCAAGGTTGTGAAAGCTGGTCATCTGGGAGCCGGGATTTGAAAATACACACACACACACACACACACACACACACACACACACACACACACACACACACACCCCATTGTGTAATATACACTTGACATCTAAATAGAGGTTTTTGATGAGTTCCGGTGGGCAAGTATAGTACTATAGTACACTGGCATTGAAGAATAAGAGATTATGTACTGACTGGCTATCCTGAATGTTTCCACATTATTTCACTTCAGTAATCCATTCTTCAGAGCAGCCTTACTATTGGTCAACAGCAACTAGCAATTAAACTATTTTTCTGACTGCTGTTCCAAACTTAATGGTCATCTGAAAAGTCCAGAATGTTCTCGGTTACTAAGGTTAGTTGATTTATTCAAAGTTCTACCAAGTACATTCTCACAAAACATCCTCATTGATTGTTGGCCTTAATATCCTGAACAAAATTTTTCGCTAGAGGTTTGCAGGCTAAAGACACACTGCTTATCATAGCCATAATTTTGAGTGATACCATTTAGTGAGCCTAACAGATAACATGCAGACCAAGGCAAAAATATCAGGCCAGGCTACGTTTTAATACCATGCTGTAGAAAACATTGGGCAGACTAGAGAGATTTACCTGACGAAAGTAACATTATAATGAGAGGATGTTTTAATAATTTATATTTCTTGGAGTTGCCTGACTTAACCATCAAACAACCACCTTCACCACATTAAATTTCCTCTTTCTTCTTTATCCATAGCCAATTAAGAGCCCTAATTCACTTGTAAGGGGAACCTCATTTTCAAGGAAGAGTCGTGCATTTTGGAGTCAGACATTCTTTAGGCTCACTGAGTGCAAGAATCAGAATGGTGGTTCTGAATTATTGACTTCTGTCTGGTGGTCAAAATGCTTTTTTTTTTTTTTACAACATGGCCTTCAAATATCTGACCCAGCTACAGTCTACATTCATTGAAGTCCTATCTTCCCCATCTTTTCATGAACTATCATATGTCCAGTAGCAAGTGGTTAGCTAGGACAGCTAGCCTAGTACTTACCTATGGTCCTGTGGTGTTTGTGCCATAAACCCAGCTTCTTTTTTTTTCTAGGAATGGAAAATCTTCATATGACACTTGGCCTAGATACTGAAGCCACCACCTCATATGAAGGGACCAAAAGCTGGTAATGTAAATCAGTTATATAACTGAACTTTCTTATGACAGTATAATTGTTCTATTTTTTTTAACTACTCACATTTCTTGAAAAATTCTTGAAAATGTTATAATTGAACATTGCGTACATATTTTTGGAGCTTCCTCCTCTGGTCTCCACTGAAAATGGGCCTGTGCTCAGCTGGACTAACCCGGTCAATAAATGTGAAATAAAATAATGCTAATAAGCTAGCTTTCTGAAGCAGTTTCTTTTGGAGAATTCAGTTTTTTTTTAATATGCTCCCCAGTGAGGCTAGACCATGAACATGCTTAATGCCCCCATAGTAGCTATTAGAAATTTCTGATACTAAATTATGTCAGAAATAAATACCTGTTGGACTGGATACTAAAATCTGCAAAAATGAAAAAATATATTCATTTTCAAGAGGCTAATTACCCGGGAAGTTCTATTTCATCTGCACACTTCTGGAGTAGTCCCGTTGTACATAAAGCATGAAATAAAAAGGATTCATAAATTCCATTTTCGTCCTCACTGCTGATGGGTTAACTGAGAATCCCAGAAAGGCACAGTGGGATTACTTCTGCATACCACTGGAGAAAAGTCTTAATTTTAGTTAACTCTTCTGCAGACAAGTAGAAAGGCAAAACTGTAGTAGAGATTTCATGGACCGCTGTGAGCCTAGAAAGAACTTTGTTTACCATTTCAAGGACTCAATGGTTTAGAGAAGTTGTTGACTGTTATGCTACTTAGCTGAATAATGCTGCCATGGACTGTGAATTAAGAGTGTTTTGTAAATCATTCTTAAACTACAGAGAATTTTGCAGTATGAGAAATGATTAAACAATGGACAGGCTATTAAATGACTGAGAGCCATAGGTATGTACACCAAACAAGCTTGCTATCACACTAATACAAGAATTAATTGAAGAGAAGGATGTGTGTAATATAAAATATGATTCAAAAAGTCATACAGAGAAAAATGTATTTCATCAGTAATGTATATAAAAAGTATAACCATGCGAGAATACAGAACAGAGTCCAGAGAAAAAGATTATACAGTTGAAATGTTATCCTTATAGAACAAGTGTGGCTACATGCATGAGTGGAAGTCATGTCCTGTATAGGTTCATAGGTTTTTATTAGGGTATTGACAGCAAGGGCCTTTTTAAGCCTACCCATACATTCCAAGTCTCTGACAGGTTCTTATACACGTGATAAGTGTAAGCAAGAGCTTGTGAGATGAAACATTTAGAAACTGTGACCTGGAACATGCACTGACTGCTTTTTTACATTAGAGAGACAGATGCCAAACCAGGGATGGATTTCCTGTTCCACATCCAATTATTCATAGGTGTTTACAAGGTCAATGACCATAAGGGTCTTTTTAAGCCTAGCTGTGCATCCCACATCTCTGACAAGTTTTGATACCCTTGATAAGGGTAAGCATGGGCCTGTGAGATTAATCATTTACAGGTTACCTGTTTCCATTAGAGACATAGATGCCAAACCAAGGATGAATTTCCAGTTTCCCATCCAGTTGCCCAAGTTGCACTTGAACTGGATTAGGGGGGAACTCTGCTTCACATGTGTGGGGGACCTGTTCTCTAGATGGGGTAGTCTTTTTGGGATACATAACTATCTCCAGCAGGTCCAAGCAAGGTTTAAATCTTTAGAATGGGTTATTCTGGTACTGTTTGTTTGGTGGATATGCAGGATGTCCATCAGAGTGGGGTCTGGCAGTGCCCTCTATGCCAGGCATAGATCTCACCTCAAACGCATGTAGGTAACAGAATACAGGGATAGGGCTTTGGGATGGGCTGCATAGGACATACTACTTATGCCCTGTATTCTTTTACTGAGGTACTTCTGTGGATGTTCCAATTGTTGCATATGCCTGGTTAAGTACATAACATAGGAGGTATTGTACTCAATGATAGGTCTGATGAATGTCAAATACAGTGGAACAATGACTTCCTTGGATTAAAGTTGTGCAACATAGAATGATGTCCTCACCACTGTAGGCATGTGATGATCAAAGGCTAGATTACTATCTGTGTGTGTCCCTAGGTTCCTGACCACTGCATCAACTCTAAGTCGTGTGTTGTCAATATGATAGTTACCAGAGATGGATGACTTCCCAAAGGATACTATTATGCATTTCTTGGCATTTAGTTTTAGTCCATGGCTCTGACACCAGTTTCTTTGTGTCAGCCCCTCCTGGAGAACATTTGTGTTAGTGTGAGATTCAATGACCTCTCCTAATTTGCAACCATCTGCAAATTTAGTCAGCCAGAGACCACTGACATTGGCCTTGACTTCAGAGAAGTAAATGCCAAAAAGGAGTGGTCCAAGGACTGATCCCTGAGGGACTCCACTTGTGACTGGCCTCTTTGTAAAGGTGGACTCCCTAATTCTAACTTCCTGGGTCCTGTAAGTGAGAGAGCTGGTTTTCTACCAGGTGACATAAGGCTTTGTCAACAGTGCCCCGGTGGGGTATTGTGTCAAATGCCTTGGCCAGGTCAAGGTAGGTAGCGTGAATGATGTTGCCCTCGTCCATTGCTTTGGTGACCTTCTCAAAGAAGTCCACCAGGTTGAGTAGGCATGATCTGCCTTTGACGAAACCAAACTGGGTTGTGTCCGGTGTTTGGAGGTTTACTATATCTCTATTGATCAATCTCCATGATGATTCTTTCCATGGCTTTACATATAAGACTAGTGAGACTTATGGGTTTGTAGTTTCCAAGGTCTGTAGATGGCCCACCTTTGTACAGGGGGTATGACTGTTGCCTTTCTCCATTCATGAGGCACAAATCCTGTTTGGAGGCTACAGTTAAATAGTAATTCCAGAGGCCCTGGTAGGTCATGTTTTATGCTATTTAGAAGGCATTCTGAGATAGTGTGGCCCGTTGATGCAGTGTTCTTGGTCTTACAGAGAGCATTAAGGACCTGTTCCCTAGTGATAGTAGGGAGAAGTCATTTTAGATGATATTTCCTGAGGGAAGGTTGTAGGGGAGATGGGGGTAAAGTTGGAGTTGAATTTATCAGCCAGGTGGTTTACTGTATCTTCTGGCTCAGTATAGGTAGTTCCATTTACAATGAGCTCTGCACGCAATTGTTTATCACCTTTGAGGTTGCGGACATAGCTAAAGAATGCTTTGTGGTTGTTGTTGACCTGGGAGGCCAAACTTACCTCATATGTGGCTTTGGTATACTTTATTTGTCCTCTGAGTTATTTAGTTTGAGAGTGCTTTTATCCTGCTAGGTGCTACACCTCCTAATTTTTGCCATGATTTTCTTTCTCCTGTTATACATCTGATTGATTTTGTGATTTCACCAAGGGTGGATTGTTTTTGAGTTAGTTCTGTACTACTTCCTGGTGGGTACAACTGCCTCTATGTAGCCATTAACATGCTTGTACAGGGTTTTTGTGAACAGTTCTGCAGAAGTGTTCTCAGGGATTATGGGGGCTTGAAATGTTGCCAGGTTCTCACTTAATAGCAGGAGGTCTTAAAATAGTTCCTGAATATTCCAGGGTTAGCTGAGGGTCCAGGTTTTATTTTTACTTCAAAGGAGACCATTTTGCGGTCTGACCTTACCAAGGAAGGCATTACAGTAGGGGGTATGCAGCAGTCTCCCATATTAGTAAGGACCAGATCCAGTATGGTTGCACCCCTGGTTGGTATATTGGCTAATCTGGTCCAGGGAGTTTGTGTTTACAAACTCCAGGAATCTCTGTGCATGTATGTTTTGGTGCCCTATAGGATTCCCAGTTAATAGTGGGATAATTAAAAGTTACCCATGAATATGGTATTGGGTTGGATGGCTAGTGTTGCGAATACATTTTAAATACATAGTATGGGTTTCCTGGGTCATAGAGGGGAGCCTTTAGCTTGCAAGGAAGTGGTATTGGATTTTATCTATGGTGATTTGAACACGCAACCGCTCAAGTGCATTGTCCTGTTTGACCAGCCTTGAAGTATATTTATTTTTGATGTCAATAGAGACACCTCTACCTTTAGTCCCTGTCTGTGAAGTAGCTGGTCTAAATGTGTGAAAGGCATTATAACCTTGCACTGTTGGTGTGTTGTCCATGGCTTTAAACCATGTCTCAGTGACTGCACAGACATCAGCATTCTCTAGGGTAAAGAGAGCTTCAAGTGAGTGGAGTTATTTGAGACTCCTAGCATTGAGCAGTAATACCTTTAGATTTTTTTGGTTTTAACTTGCTATGTCAGAATTACTTTCAGTTTGGCATTGCCTAAAAAAGGCATGATGGAGAAGACAATGTTTTAGCTAATATTTGAAAGCCTAGAGGGGAAGAGATGCAGACCATCCCTGGCAAAGCAGCATGGTCTGTTGACCATCTGCTTCTATGCTGACAAATATTGCACCCCCTTAGAATGACACCAGAAACTTAGTCAGTTATTAAAGTCAATCACCTTTTGTTCATATCGTGGCATCATCTTTGGAGAAGGTAAAATGCTGCTCAATGTTAGGCTCATACCAGCCTGAGACACACATACTGAGAGCTCTATGTTGTCTCTTTCCATATAGTCTAGGGATGCACATCTCCGGTCATTTACTCCAACATGGCCTATGACTATGACTGAGCCATATTGGTAACTATGGTCCAAAGACCTAAGTGCATGTGTAATGTGATGGATCCTAGCCCCTGATAAGCAACTGACTAACTTTCTCCATACTCACCCTGGTGAGAGGGACATCAGTGAGTCTCACAATGGATCACAGTGGGGTCTCCAATGACTAGAATGTTGGACTGAGTGGTGAATTACCTTATGGGCTTAGAGATAGGCTCCATGGGATGCAGCTCTATGTGTTGATGTGGGATTTGAAAGTGTGCATTTGGGGCTACTGGTTACATGCAAATGCCTCAGCGTATCGGGGTCTATTTGCGTTGAATTGTGCATGATGGGTGCAGCATGTGTAGTATTGACAACCTTATTGACATTAGGAGTACTTTTATGTGCGAGCTTTGCCACCATTGACATTATGTAAATACACCTCTCACATACCGTATCAGTGTTTGAGAATTAATTGGTTGTCAGTAAACATGAGGCAATTTCTACATTACCTCAGGATGCCTACATCCACCAAGCCTGTAAAAGAGACAGTAGGAAAGTTCATATCCATGGCACAGACCCTTTTTTATTGATTAGACTGTTGGAGTCAGAATATCAATTACTGTCAGGCGTATCCAGTTTGCAGCTATGTGGGCAGTGCTTGTCACTGCAGACGAGCTGTCCTGTGTGCAGCTAGGTATTGAAGAAATTACAATTGGGCTTTTACAGGAAGAATGTCACTCAAGGTGTCTCAGTCTGTACAGAGCTCTGCCAAACACTTGAGGGGAAACTAATGCGTAGACTCTGAAAATTTAAGGATGAAGTATTTAGGCAGATACACTGAAATTAGAAACAAATCAAGCAGTACTTACTGAAAACAAAGAATTAACTTGTCAAAAATGATGAAAAGAGGGGAGTCGCATGAATGGCTACTGCCTGGTTACTACTAATGCTGGTCTCACCACAGCTTCACTCCTTTGCTTCTTCTCTCATCAGGAACAAAATGTTATAACCGATCCCAAGAAGAGAAGCAGGCCACAGCTCGTTTAGTGATCCATAGTCTTGTCCCAGATGATGCAAGGCTGTGTAGGATTTTAGCCTTTTTCTGGTTGATGCAAGGCTGTGTAGGATTTTAGCCTTTTTCTGGTTGATGCCTCAAATAGCAACCAGACTAATTGGGTATGTTAAGCACAGACACTCGCTCTTGAACCAGAAACAGTCAGGAATCAATGCACTCTTCTCCTTTTTTCACCAGGATCAGGATATCAACACCGATTCAAAGCTGTCACCTATAAAGCAGTTATTAGGCTTCTGGTGATCAGCAATCTCCGGGAAATAATGTCCCCATACTCCTTCTCTCACCAGGAGAAAACAGAAGCACTAATCCCAAGATAACTACTGAGAGGCAGAATGTGAGCTCTCCAATAACTGGTGGTCTTGCAATAGATGCTTAATGGTAAGATGGAAATAAAATGGTTTATCCTAAACACTGCAGTGTGCACTAAGCAGTTGGATATGAAAGTGGGTAGAATGAAAGGAGTAGACACTTTTGTATTCTGGTACTATGAAATACAGTAGGATGGCCAATAAATTTAAATAGCTGAAGGGGAGTGATTTTGCAAAATGATTGTTTTGTGCTTACTCATACTAGCCAGTGAAAGGAGAGAGGGAACAGGGTATTTGGTCAAATTAACATAAGGGGCAGGCAGCTAGAAAGACAGTGGTGTTTAACAGCAGCAGAATACAAGTAAAACACAGTGTAAAGAAAAATCACAGTATACAAAATAGAAAAAGGCAACAAGGTTGTACAACATACAAGAAATAAAAAGTGAACTAACCTGTCTGGGTGAGCCTTTCCAGTTAAAGTACTGAGAAAAGTATTCTATGTTGTGCAACTTGCAAACAAAGGTATGGCAACTAGGCCCAATGAAGTCACTGTTCACTGTATTTGGTGTTCGTCAGACCTATCACAGAGTACAATGACCATACCCATCAAACTGGTAAAGGAGATATTGGGAAAGTTCATATCTGTGGCAACAAGCCTTTTTTATTGATTAGATGGCTGGAGTGAGAATATAAAATAGTGTCAGGTGAGCTTGGTTTGCAAATGTGGAGGCAGAGCTCGTCACTGCATACTAATTGCCTTGTGTGCAAATAGGTATTGGGGAAATAAATTTCAGGGGTGCTTTTACATGACAAATGTCAACTGAAGATGTTTTTGTCTATACAGGGCCCTGTCAAACACTTGAGAGGAAACTGATAAGTAGACCCTGCTGATTTATTGATGAAGTATTTAGTGAGCTATTCTGAAATTAGGTTAGACAGTAGCAAATCAAAAAGTACTTGCTGAAGAAGAATTAGCTTGCCAAGAATGATGAAGAGGGAGTCACCTGAATAGCTACTGCCTGGCTACTACTAGTGCTGGTCTTACCACAGAATCACTCTGCTGGGATACAATGCAAAACAGTGACACCAATCCCAAGATGCGAAGCAGGCCACAGGCTCTTTAGTGATAGTCTGCTTGCATGTGGCGCAAGAGTCTGAAGGCTTTGTTGTAGCCTTTTCCTGGTTGATATCTTGAATACCAACCAGACCAGTCAGGAATGTCCAACACCGACACTCTCCATCTAATCAGAAACAGTCAGGAATCAATGCACTTTGCTCCTTCTCTCAACAAGCGCAAAATATAAGATGGCACCTAAAACTTGGTTGTTAGGCTTTCTGGTGATCAGCAGCCTCCAGGAAATAATGCGTCTCTGCTCTTTTGCTCACCAGGAGCAGAACCGAAGTGCTAAACTCAAGATGACTACAGAGAAGCAGGATGTGGGTTCTCCAGTAATTGATGGTCTTGGAGGTGGTATTGCAGATTTTAAAAGCAAGATGGAAAAATGGGTCAATATCCTATGAGGTGCAGCATATAGAGTAAGCAGTTAGATATGTAATGTATGTAATAGTTCTTATCATAAAAAGGAATATTTTGCCAGAATGAGTAAAAGCCATCATAAATGTTTCCAAATAAATTTGCAGATTGAACAAAAATGTGAAAATGAGCTGTATTTATGTGTTGTTATTCATGTTAGAGGAAATTGTAAAATTAAAGCCTGAAAATGATTCTGAAGCATCTGAATCACTGAAAAAAGTATGAGAGTAAGTGTCCTGAATGGAAACGCCGATGATTAATAAATTTAAACTAGATATAGATGTCTGAACAACTGGTAGTGAACAGAACTGCACATACTTTGCATAGTCTGGTCATTGGATGGCACAACATTGTAAAAGCAGTTTACATTTGAATTTAAAATTTTTATGCACAGGATAATATGATGCGCAAGATACCCCTTAAGTAAAATCACCAAATACTTTTGAGTTTATTGTCTTATGAGAAGCTACACACTGTAAAACAAACTCGGAGTATAAGACCAAAGACTTGATGCTTACAGAATTAAGAATAATTTTCATGTAATGTGAAAAGCCATGGCACTGATGTCCTCCACCACTGTCTTAATTTATTTATAGGGTCAGGAAGTTGAAGACTTTCACATATAAATAAAACCTGGTGCTATTCCAGGGATGCATGCTGATAGAAAAATATTAATAGCGCCTGGGACTAAAACAGAATAGGAACTTCAGTACATACAGTAGTATCCCTAACTGGCATTAAGAAGCAACGCCAACAGAATATTTGTATAAGGTGGCCCCAAGAGAAAGTCTTTGTGTTGAATGCACAATCTGAATAAAATAAACAGAATGTTGTCCATTGCTTATAATTGCACGACTGATTTCAACAATGTTGTGTGCTGGTTGATTCATTATCATTGCTACATGCAAAGTGCAGTTTCTGGAGTTAGAGGAATACAACCTCCAAACTATATACATTCAGTAAACCATTCGAAAGATGCAGGTAGCTTGGGGTTCTTTTTGGTGTTTCATGTGCCTCAAGGGCATTCCAAACAGCTGTTGCACAACTAATTGAAGGTTTTGAAAGTGTTAGCAACATAATCGGTGATCTGTTGACGTTCATCGTGGTTCACTGTTACAGTCATTACTGTAGGGTTCTTCCCGCTGGCAGCAGCCCTCGATTGGCCAGAGTCCCAAAGTCGGGTCCGACGTCGGCTGAAATCGCTCCTTCCCTGACATTAGTGCGCCAGGGGTATAAAGGCCTCAGCCGACACCATTTTCCCCAGTCTTTCTTACCATGTGGTGCCCGTAGCAAAGCAGTTCGCAAGTGCCGGTCGGCCGATTCCTGTTTACTTTTGGTGACTTTTGTATCGAAGACTTCTTATTTTAAGCTAAGTACCCTGTTGGGGAAACCTTTTTCTTGCTCCAGTCCAATGTAAGAAAAAGTTAATAACTGTATTTCTTGTGGGAAGCAAATACCTCATAAGGATTTTCACTCTTACTGTATACCTTGCCTAGGCCCTGACCACGACGTAGCTAATTGTAGGTTTTGTGCTAGATTTAACCAACGCACTATTAGATGTAGGTATGATTTTGCCTTCCATTATTTTGGAAAAAAATTTTATTACAATATGTCATCTGATTCTTATCCAGCTACCGGAGTGCATAAGAGGCGCAAGGATAAAGACAGGCCTCCGAGGTCCAAAGCGGACGACATTATTCAACCAGAGCCAGTTGCCGGTTCATCGGTAGCCAGTGAGGCACTTTTGCAGCCCCTGTCGTCTGCCACTTTTGAACCGGTTGCCTGTACCGACTCCCACGAGGAGCAGATGGGCCCTTCAGAATTTTCAGGGATTGGACCTTCGGATAATGCTCCCTCAGATGGGTCCGGAGCTGCTGTGCAGGCACTGGCTTCTGAGGGAGTTTTCAGGCCTACACAGCTTCATGTAAAGATGGCTTCAGTTTTGCAGTCAAAGACAAAGACTAAGGCTCCAGCAAAGACAAATCAGCAAGCACAGGCACCTTCTGATCAGGGCCCTAGACCTCAAAGACAGATGCTTAAAATGGCTGAAGACCTGTTGACTATGGGGTTCCCATCCCCCTCCTGACAAGAGACCTAGGCTAGAGCCAGATTATGATTCCTCAGATCAAGTTTCAATTTCTTCTGCTTTTTCCTTTGAGCAGGATTATTCGTTCCCTCCTTATGAGGATTCTGATGCTGAAGAATCACTTCTTTCAGCCTCTCCTCCTGAGGATTATTCATTTGGTAAAACTTTGCATGACATGAGAGAGCATTTTCACTGGGAAGGGCAGGAATACTCTGAATCCAAGAAAAGACTTGGGGGTTTTCTTCTGCTCCCACAGCATAGGCCCCTGGCTATTCCCCCTGTATTGGACATTGTGGATGATGTTTTTACAGAGGCGTCTCTCTCCTGATTCTTTTCCTCCTGCTCCTGTCAAACCGGATAGGTATTATAGGGTTCCAGATTCTCACAAATTAAGAACCCTTCAGCTGATCCAGAAACTATATCTCAGTGCCCTAAGGGTGTTAAAGCGGCCTCTGTTAAGAATCCTATTCCCTCTGACCGAGAGTGCAGAGCCTTGGAAAGATGGGGCAAAAAAGTTTATACTTCTGCTACATTGTCTATTAGAGCTTTGAATTGTCAATTTCATATGTTGAAATATCAGCAATACCATTTGTCTGTGTTAAAACAAAAGATGTCTGCTGTTTCTGGTGGTGCAGAAAATGAGTTACAGGATTTATTGCATGCTACTGAGCAGGTGGGTAAACATATCCTGCACTGTGGTTTTGATTCTTTGGAGGCTTCTTGCAGGGCTGCAGCAACTGGCGCAGTTATTAGAAGGCACACTTGGTTAAAGGAGCAAAGTTTGCCGGAGCAGGTTAAGGCAAAACTTTTAGATGCCCCTTTGCAGCACAATGTTTTGTTTGGGGCCAAAGCTGAGGAGGTATTGAAGAAAATGGAAGATAAAGCCAAATCTATGCAGATGGTTAAAGATTTTCTACAGGTACAACCCCCTAGGTTTAGCAGGAACTGGCCAGCTAAACCTTGGTCCTTTCCGAGCTTGGACAGGCCTCGGAGAGGCAGATACAGGCGTTCCAGAGGTAGAGGACAGGCACAGCCCTCTTTCAGAAATAAGCAGTGGAGTGCCCCCTCTCCCAAGGGAGGAGAAGATGGGTCACAATCTTACAGGAAACTGTCATTATGACTCTCCCTTACTAGCTCCAGGGGCTCCCCTCTTGGATGCGCCTTTGGGAGGAAAAATCTCTCTTTTTTTTTTTTCTCGCAATTGGAGCCGCATAACCCAAGACAAATGGGTTCTGGACATAGTTTCAAGGGGTTACAAGTTTCATTTCCATACCTTGCCAAAACTAAACAGATGGCCAGATCTGCCAAAGCATCAATGGGCAGAGGCACAACAGCAAGTTCAGTCCCTCATGGCTATGCGGGCCATAGGATTGGTACCAAATTCAGAAATGGGGCAAGGGTTTTATTCAAGACTTTTCCTGGTTCTCAGGAAGGAAAACACATGGAGACAAATCCTGGACCTTTCCGTATTAAATACCTTCCTAGAAATACCAAAATTCAAGATGCTCACTCTGCAGCAGCTGCTGCCTAAGCTGAGCAAGAATGCTTGGATGGTGACTTTGGACTTGAAAGAAGCTTACTTGCATATTCCCATAAGGCAAGAGTGCAGAAGGTACCTGAGATTCAAAGTGGGCTCGAAGCATTACCATTTCTCTGTGCTGCCCTTTGGCTTATCTACTGCTCCCAGGGTCTTTACAAAGTGCCTGGCACCAGTAATGGCATTTTGCAGACAGAAGGGAATTCAGATGTACCTTTATCTGGACGTTTGTCTCATTCAAGCGGACAACAAGGAGAATTTACTTCAGCATCTGGCTTTTGTGCAGCATCTTCTCTGGTACCTAGGGCTCACAGTGAACTTAAAAGAAATCAAACCTGGTGCCCACACAACAGATTACTTTCCTGGGTGCTCTTCTGAGCACTACAACCAAGATGGCTTACTTGACACCAGACAAAAAAGTGCAACTGGCTTCTTCTTTCAAAAACCTAGCTTCAATGAGTCAGCTAACTGCAAGAAAAATTCTGCAGGCTTTGGGTTACATGGCATCCTGCATTCTGTTAATACCATATGCAAGACTGCATATGAGGAAGATACAGTGGTACCTCAAGAGTGTTTGGTCTCAGCATTGCCACAGTTTGGAAACTGTGATCACAATTTTGCCTTGTCTCCGGCAGGAGTTTCTTTGGTGGGCCGAGGCCTGTCTCCAGAACAAGGGGAAGCCTTTCTGTCCCACTCCAGCCAATCAAGTCATAACGGTGGATGCTTCGGACTATGCATAGGGAGCCCACATGCAATTGAGATGTCTTCAGGGGGTCTGGACAGAGGACTAAATGCACCTGCACATAAATTTGAAGGAGATGCTAGCTGTACAGAATGCCCTAACCGCCTTCAAGGATCTTATTCTACTGGGGTAATTACTGATAAAGACGGACAACACTACTGTGATGTAGTACATAAACAAGCAGGGAGGCTCTCACTCTTACCCCCTGTGCAGATTGGCCATGACTCTGTGGAACACAGCACTGGCCAGCAAGGTAGACTTACAAGCTCAATTCCTGCCAGGAAAGGACAACACTATGGCAGACAGTCTAAGCAGAAACCTTTCAGATCCACACAAATGGATGTTGGATATTCAGGATGATAATGGAGGCGTGGGGGTGCCCAGACATGGATCTTTTTGCATCCCCCCAAAACCATCAACTTCAAACATTCTGCACTAGGACATACCACAAACTAGCATGGAAAGTGGATGCCCTTTCATTCAGTTGGAAACGCCTCTCAGTATATGCTTTTCCTCCTTTGCCTCTTCTACCTCGGGTACTTCTGAAGATCAAACAGGACAGACCGCAAATGATTTTATTGGCTCCCAACTGGCCTCGGCAGTTCTGGTATTCCACCCTGATGAACCTGGCTCAGGGTCCACCCTGGATTCTGCCACAAATTCCACATCTACTATCTCAACAGGACTGTCAGATCCTGCACAGCCATGTCAAAACTCTGAATCTAGCAGCCTGGCGGATCCAGGGTCTTTAAACAGCTCTACCCTTACCAAACAGGTGATGGATGTAATCCTTGAAGCTAGAAAGCCCAGCACCAGGAAATCTTATGCAGGTAAATGGAAAAGAGTTTGCTCCTGGAATCAGGCCCAGGGTTTTGATTCTGCAGTTCCAAACATTTCTCTGATTTTACAATACCTAACAGAGATGTTACATAAGGGCCTATCTTTTTCATCTATCAAAATTCATGCGTCTGCTATTTCTGCACACTACAATACTGATCCCTCGATCTTTTCTCATCCATTACTTAAACATCTCAAAGGGGCAAAGAATATAAGGCCCCCTATAAGAGCATCAGTTCCCACTTGGGATCTAAACTTTGTTTTGGAAAAGTTAACTTTGTCTCCTTTTGAACCTGCAGCTTCCACAGATTTAAAGTTTTTATCATGGAAAACTGCTTTTCTTTTAGCTATAACCTCTGCCAGAAGAGTTTCGGAATTACAAGCACTCATGGCTGTGGAACCCTTCATTATTTTTCATCAGGACAGTGTGTCCTTGAGGACTAACCCCATCTTTATGCCTAAGGTGGTTTCGAAAGTAGCCTTGAATCAGACTATTCATTTACCTACCTTTTATCCTAATCCTCAAAGTGAAGAGGAGAGAATTTTTCATTCTTTAGATATACACAGGCAGCTTTGTTTTTACCTGGACAGGACCAGGATTTTCAGGAAATCTGACCAATTGTTTGTAGCTTATGCTTCTACTTCACAGGGGAGAGCAATCACTAAACAAACTATTTCTAAGTGGATTGCCCACTGCATCAAGTTCTGTTACTTTCATCATGGCAAACCAGTTCCTGTTAATGTTAGAACACATTCTACCAGAGCTACTGCTACTTCAGCAGCTTTTTTCAGTGGAGTT
The DNA here is from genome assembly GCF_019279795.1 of Protopterus annectens. Taxonomy (NCBI): domain Eukaryota; kingdom Metazoa; phylum Chordata; order Ceratodontiformes; family Protopteridae; genus Protopterus; species Protopterus annectens. The sequence goes on along the minus strand of NC_056734.1, from coordinate 766,977,510 downwards.
CCTACCAAGGAAATTTTAGAAGCTGCGACTTGGAGTTCTGTGCATACTTTTTCTAAGCACTACAACCTCCGTCTCTATTCTAAATCTAGGGCAGGCTTTGCCTCTGCAGTCCTGCAGGGTTTTGTAGCCGCCCCTTCTGTTCCTTCTCCAGCCACCCTTTCTTAGCTTTGGTATTCAACCCTACAGTAATGACTAACAGTGAGCCACGATGAACATAGTACAGTTGTGTACTTTTACCATAAATGTAGATGTTAGAGTATGTTCACTGTTACAGTCTGGGTTACCCTCCCTCCTATCCCCTCTTTTGTTGTTCATTGAGTACTGTCTGTGTCTCCTTGGCACTGTCTGTGTCTCCTTGGCACTACTCTTTCTCTGAGGTATTTTTGCTGGTGAAATTTGGAAATGTTCTAGCTTTATGTTTGCTTATTCTTCTGATTAAGTTTTTGGCCTTTATTTTTTGGGCACCTGACATCTGGGGCAAGAAAAACTGGGGAAAATGGTGTCGGCTGAGGCCTTTATACCCCTGGTGCACTGATGTCAGGGAAGGAGTGACTTCAGCCGACGTTGGACCCGACTTTGGGACTCTGGCCGATCGAGGGCTGCTGCCAGCAGGAAGAACCCTACAGTAATGGCTGTAACAGTGAACATACTCGAACATCTACATTTATGGTAAGAGTACACAACTGTACTTTGTTGATGTCAAATGAAATAATAGCTTGACCAGAGACTCGTATGGTTTATGAATTTAGCAAAAGAGCATACTTTCAAGATGAGAGCAAATGTAAAATATGAGTGACCCTTATTAAATGCACACATAGTCTAACATCAGAAAAATGAAACCTGATCCAGAAAACAAATCCACGCAACTCTGCCAGTGCCAGAAAACCAAAAAGTATTGGAGGTTTATATGAATGATGTATTTCAATGTTTATACCCAAATGAATAAGAAACTATGCCTCTTTGAAATATTTTAGAACAAAATGTAGCTGGCAAATGGAAATATGAACTGCTAAAATATTTTTTTTTAATTTACCATTTGAAACCATAAAAAAGGATGAAAGTGGAAGCAAAAATTATTGTAAACAACACTTTTCAAGCATTCTATGAACTAGAGAACTGGTGCTTGTTTCAGTTAATTTTGAAAACTAGAATATCCCTAATATTATTTAAAGTATTTACAAGCATCTTCCAGTCATTATGTCTACAGTACAAAATGTAAGCATAAGTTTTGTTTGCAGTTTTGTCAGAAAAATAGAATTGTGAAATATCTTAATATGTTTCTAAAAGAGTAATGCCAGTGTCTATCAGGGTCTATAGTTCACTACTATATAATTAACTTTCTTGCAAATGGTGTCAATTTCTTTATCATAAACTATGATGGCTTTATTAATATTTATTAAAAAGTGGTTCAATTAAGCTTTTCCGTTCCCTTATTTTCTTTCAAACTATTGCCATCTGACCTTTACTAAACATACATGAATTGGAGCTTTAAAATGTGCCAGATGTTCCATTTTTTTGGAAGTTATCACTCCATAGGATTGAATGGAAGTCTGAAAGTTTTTAGTCAAAATGCAGATATTAAGTCAAATTCATAGAAAATATGTTGCCAGTCAGCTTTCACTTGCTTATTATACCTCCAGAAAACATTAGCCTGAGGATTTATAGACCCCTAATACTCACATTAACTCTTTACAGCTGGCTGATGGCTCCAGGTTTTTCTGAAAATGCATCCTACTAACACCAGGTTGCTCGTATTACATCCTACTGACACCAGATTGCTTGTTCATATTTGTATTAATTCCAGAACTATGCTACATACAAAGTATTAAAGATGTTTATCCTAAATGTTACTTAACAACAAACACTATTCTTTAAGTGTCTATATTAAAATATCAAAGCTTTAGTTCAGCGAATAACTAAAGCTCGATCTTGTAATATCGACAACTAACATTGTCAAATGCCCGATTCAACCAAGGGAAACACTTCCCTTGGCCGATTCAAAAAAAAAATAAAAAAAACAAACTTTACATCCAAAATAAAGTGGGGGTCTTCACCCTCCACACCTTCCCCTACCTAAATATACCAACTCCGAGATGGTTGCAAATTAGGGAAATGGGTATACTCCACGTAATGGCCAAGGGAAGTGTTTCTATGGGTTTAATTGGTCGACCATTTACGGTTTCGATATTACAAGTTCGAGCTTTACTTATTCTATTAAGTAAAGCTTCAGTCTTGTAGTATAGAAACTTCTTTAACAATTTAATTATATTCTATGGGAATGATTTATCAAGATCCAGATTTATATCATCAGATGTCCTTCTATATCACCGTTTCAGTATTCTTCATCAAAAGGATGTTTGGCTAAGTATAGCCCAACATCTGGCCAGTATACCAAAGCCTTTGGATTTTATCGGTGCAGCTACTATGCTGCTGATGCCTCTTCCAGAGCTGCTGATTTTGGTTCTGTGATGAGGTATCATTCTTGGCTTTGTTTTCAGGCCTTGCCTGATGAAAATTACTGCTCAACTTTGGTATGCTCCTGTGGATAATAAAAATATGTTTGGGACAGCTGCTGATGATTTTTTTTAAGTCCATCCAGAATTACAGAAAGGCCATGCAGGAACTTGAGCATATTTTTGTCTCCCCATAGCCAAATTTGAAAGGAATTACCCTTATAAAAGAAAGAAGGGGTACAAGCATATTCCTCCTGCTAAGGCCACTCAGACTTGTACTTCACAACATTTTTCCTCCTCCTCCCCTTGTCTCTACACCTTTTACTGCTTCTCCAAAATTGGCAGCAGATCAACTGGTGCTCTCTCATTTGTCAGAGGTATTTCATGATATGGAAGCCCCCCCCCCCCCATTTTCAGGCATTTCTCCAACCTCCTCCAGACCAGCTCTCTCTTCCCAGATGTTTTGCAGTCTCTTTTTGGATCAGGGCACCATTCAACCTGTTCCACCCACCAAAGTGGGAAGAGGTTTTTACTCCAGGATATTTTTGGCTCCTTAGGAGAGGACTTGGAGACCAATTCCAGAACTTGCTGTCTCTCATTAACATTTTTCTCATTGTCTCTTCTTTCAGGATGTTGTCTCTTCAGACTTTGTTTACTCTCTTCTCACCCAGGGCTTCCAGTCTCACTGGACCTCAAGGATGCCTATCTTCACACCCCTATTCACCCTCTGTTTAGGAAATGTTTACTTTTCTCTGTTTCTTCCTTTTGTATTCAGTTCTCTTCTTTGCCCTTTGGCCTTTCAACTGCCCCACGGGTATTCACCAAATTCCTCCCTCACGTCATTGCCTTTTGCAGGCTTTGAGGGATACTGATATTCCCTTATCTAGATGACCTGCTTATTCAGGCTCCTTGTCCCAGCAAGCTTCTACAAGAGCTTCACTTTACCACTTGTAAAACAACAAACAGGAAAACAAAAAAATCCTCACCACAGCCCTCCTAACTAAATATACCAACTCTGAGACTACACTACAGTGGTGGAAGGGCAAGGTTCACCATGTTGGCCAAGTGGTTCCTTTCCCAGGGTTTTATAATTCTGAGAGTGTTATATAATGAAGAATTGATGTAGTCAGGCTTGATGAAGTGGGATTTGATAAAGTGGGTATTCGATATTTTGAAGGAGATCCCATCCCTGGAGTTCCCTGTTCCTCTGCTGCTTTATCTCAAACTTGAGATTCAGTGGTGGATTCAGCAAATTTCTCAATCCAGGACTACCTTTCAATGCTCCAGTTCTTTCCCATGAAGTGCTCATGGATGCCTCATATCTGAGGCGGGATGATTCTTGAGGCCTTCTGAAAGTTCAAAGTCTCTGGCCTTTTTATCAGAGGTCAGATTATATCAACATAAGAGATGAGGGCTCTGCCTCTGGTTCAACAAGACTTTCATTGCCTTTTTCTCCCAGACCCCATGAAAAGCTTCACGGACAATACCATCATGATGTGGTATATCAACAAGCAGGGGTTAAGATGTATTATCTCCTTGGCATGCTAGATCTTCAGGCCTGGGTCTGGCTGTCCGTTATCAGTGACTCTTCAGGCAGTTTACTATCCTTCAGAGCAAAATCTAATGGCAGATTCTCTGAACAAGCACAGAACACAGGCTCACAAATGGATGCTTCACAGAGATGCATTTCTGTACATAGTCCATCTGTGGGTATTCCTCAGGAAGATCATTTTGCCTTCCCTCTGAATGACAACTTCTGTTCTGTTCTAGAGTACCATTTCCTCTGGCTTGAAAAAGCATATTAAAACACAACCAAAAAACACTATAATTTAACATATGAAGAATTTTTAGCGCTCAAAGATCTGCAGGCGGATAACAGTATAGTTAGCAAAGAGGGCATTGTTGTAATTATGGATAGAGTTAAATATTTTTCATCTGTGTCTGTTTTACTAGAAGATGCCCATGCAATTTAACATATGAAGAATTTTTAGCGCTCAAAGATCTGCAGGTGGATAACAGTATAGTTATCAAGCAGGCAGACAAAGGGGGCGTTGTTGTAATTATGGATAGAGTTAAATATTTTTCATCTGTCTGTTTTACTAGAAGATGCCCATGCCTTTAAAGCTATTTCACCTGTTGATGTTAAGAAATGTGTTAGTTCTGTTAATATGATGGTATATGATTTACAACTTAGTGGTGATATTGATTTAGATTTTTCATTTTTTCACTGTTCCCTGTCCTACCGTACCACAATTGTATGGTATACCGAAGATCCATAAGTCACTAAGGGACCCCCCAATGCGACCTATTGTTTCTGGTAATGGTTGGCTCACTGAGCCTATTTCAGTTTATCTGCAGAAACAGTTGAATCCTTTTTTAGCGCAGTGTAACACTGTTAAAAGACACTACAGATTTTTATTATTAAACAAAGACAATGGTTTAATGGTTTAAATACTGACATTATGCATAGAGGGGAATTCTTGTTTGTGACTTTGGACATTTCATCTTTATTTACGGTTATACCAAATGAGTACGGGATTAATTCTATTTGTGAATTTTTGACTATGCAGTCCTCATTGTCAGCAAGGAAAATAGAGAATATTTGTTCTCTATTGGACATAGTACTAACTAATAATGTTTTTTTGTTTAATAAACAATTTTATTTGCAACTTACCGGTGTAGCAATGGGCACACCAGTAGCTAACACTTATGCAAATTTAGTTTTATTTCAGTGGTAAAAGATATATATTCATGATAGCACTATTGTTTTGAATAAGAATGTTTGCTTTTATCAACGGTTTGTGGATGACTGCTTTCTAATTTGGAAAGAGTCTCCTGTAGAACTAATTAAATATATACAATTTTTGAATAGTACTACTGAATTTTTAAAATGGAATATTCAGATAATTCCATAACCTTTTTAGATCTTAAGGTTGTGTTGAAGGAAGGTTTGATTAATACTACAGTGTATAAAAAAAGAGGTTCATGCAGGCAGGTATATACATAACACTAGTATGCATGCTCCACATTTATTTAAAGGTGTTGTGAAGGCGCAGTTTAGTAGAATCAGTGGATTAAACACTGATGATTCATGCTTCCTTTCTCAGTTAAATGAAACGCTAGATGAGTTTGTAAGTAGTGGTTATGATCTTGAATCAATACTGCCTATTAAAGCTAATATTATAGCTGATAGACAAAATTGAAACCGATTTTTTGTCATTAGATGAATCGGTATCTGACTCTAACAAGAGTGTATTGAAGGAAGACAAAATTAGGTATGTGACAACTTATAACTGACATATTTAGTTAAACGTATTATTCAAAAATACTGGGTAGTCTTAATGGCATCTGCGGACATTAGGGCTGTTCTAAGTAGTAGACCATATTTTTCTTACAGGAATATGAAAACATTAAAGAGCAGATTATGTTATAAAGATTTTAAAGATGAGAAAATTGTTCAACAAGGCTCTTTCAAACATGGTACATTTAGCTGTATGAACTGTAGTTGTTGCAGCGATATCATAGGCAGTAGTGTTGGTAACACATTTGTCCACCCCATGACGCATAAGACTTATAGGTTTACTGTGGTAGCAACTTGTATTAGTAACAATGTTGTTTATTTAGCAACTTGTACTGTATGCTCATAATTTTATGTAGGAAAAACGACTAGGAAGTTAAAAGAACGCATTATTGAGCATAAATCTGAGATAAGAAGGGCTAATGAAAGGAATGCTTTATATAAACACATAAGTACTCGTAACAGTGAACATAAATTTAAGTTCAGGGTTATTGACATGGTACATATATCAGATAGGGGGGGTGACATTAATAATCTTTTAGAAGTAAAAGAATACGAGTGGATTTTAAGGTTATCAGCTGATAGTCTACCTGGCTTGAATTCTGCTGTTACATTAAAACCTATTTTAGTTAAAATACAACGTACTAAGTTATGTTAAATGTTATATGTGAGTTTGTAGGTTGTGAATTTATTGTAGAATTTATTTTATATATATTTCATATATATGTAAAATATTATGTTTTATTAGTTGTATGAAATTTTTAAGTTTTGTAATTGTCACATGATTTTTTTGGGCTGCATGTCATGTGATTAACATTGGCTCCTATTTAAATGGATTGTTTTAATGAAACCTGTATTAGTATTGAGAAAGGGTGTGTAACCCGAAAGCTTTGCTGTTTATAAAGGTGTATTTTTTCCTCAACGTTTGTGTCTTATTGAAAAGCAGATGCCCTGTCTTTTCCTTGGAAGGTAATGTTTCTGTATGCCTTTCCTCCCCTTCCTCTGCTGCCAAGAGGTCTGCACAAGATCCAGCAGGGCTCTCCTAAAATATTGTTGGTCACTCCCTTTTGACCCAGAGACCACTGGTTTCCTCTTTTTTTCAACTGGCCAGGTGCAATCACCACAAGTTATCTCTCCAGGTGGATCTTTTCACACAAGACAAGGCATCTCCATCCTCACCTGTCCACTCTTCAAATGACACTGTGGGTAATATTTTGATCAGTTTAGGCACCTTTTCTCTGAGGATGTACTTCAGGTTCTACAGAAGGCCAGGAAACCCACTACCAGCAATCACATATGTCCAAATGAAGAAGATTTGTTTGGTGCATCTCTCAACAGCAGAATCCCTTCTCAGTAAGGGGTTCCTCTGGTTCTCTTATTTGTATGATTTGCTCAATGCTGGCTTGCCATATTCTTCAGTTAAAGCTCACCTATCAGCTCCTTGTCTGGCCTTGAATCCTCCTTTGGCCTCTCAGTTTGAGGTCAAGCAATCTCTAAAAGGATCCTTCATATCAAGCCCCCAAGCAGCCTACTCCTCCCCCTTTTAAACCTGCTAGTTCTGCTTTCATGCAACTTTGTACTTGGAAAACTGTTCTGCTGTTGGCTCTTACTTCAGCCAAGAGAATGTCTGAGCTTCAGTTTCTTATGGCCATTCCACTTTCTTTTTAAATTTTTTTACAGAGACAGGATGCTTTTTCATACTAATCTTTTTATTCCCAAGGTAATTAATGAGTTGTTCCTTAATCAGTGTATTCAATTTCCTTCCTTTTTTCCTCTCCACAGTCTGTGATTAAAAAGGTTCTTCACACTTTTGACTTGTATAGACAGCTCAAAAATTTGTGAAAGTAGCAGACTCCAAATCCGACTTCAGACCAGTGACAAGTGGAGTACCACAGGGTTCAGTCCTGGGTCCTCTCCTGTTAGCCTGTACTTCAGAGAAGTATATACCAAACACAGAAGGTCTTTCGCAGATGACTGCAAACTAGGAGCCATAATCGAAATTCCTAACGATGTTGACATCCTACAAAAGGGCCTCACTGAGACAGATGCCTGGTGTCAAAGCCATGGCCTCAAGCTCAGTGCCAAAAAGTGTATTGTCATCCCCTTTGGTAAAAACTCTGTACCATGAACTACAACATAGGCGGTAGTATACTTAACACTGAAGGTGTGATAAGAGACCTTGGGACACAGGTGGACAGTAGTCTCTCCTTTGATAATCACATTACCACAGTAGTTAGGAAATTCTTCTACGTGGCACACCTCATCACAAAAGGTTTCTCATCCAGAAAAAAAGAGGTCATTGTTCCCCTCTACTCATCACTCATTAGACCCATTATAGAGTACAACACCCCTTTTGGTATGTACTTCACAAGACATCTACAACAACTGGAAAGGCCGCAGAAATACCTCACAAAGAGGATTACCGGCCTCAAAAAGATGCCTTATGCAGACAGTCTAAAAAAACTGCAGGTTTACTCCGTTGCATATCGCCTACTTAGAGGTGATCTCTGCCTAACATACAAAGCTATGTCAAACCCAGAGCTGTTGGACATGCTCCACTTAAAGAAATCGCAATCTCTCTGAGCTACACGCTCTAGGGACCTAAACCTTGTCACCACAATAAACAGAACATGCCAGAGGGATAGATTCCTGTCCCAGAGACTTCCCATTCTCTGGAATAAACTACCTATCTATATCAAACAAAGCTCCTCATTAGCACTCTTCAAGAAAAATCTTGATGATTGGATGGGAAATAGGAAATTCACCCCGGGGATCACCTCTGTGGCTCTGCTCGACAGTGGCAGAGGAAAATAATTTTCTTGGGTGGCAAAAGCCAGGGTACCTTTTTGGCTGGGCTTGTATAGGCCCCAGGGCTGATAGCCTAGTTACCTACCTATGAACCTATAAAACAGTTTATTCACAAATTTGAACAACTTTCTGTTAGTTTTCATCCCAGATCTTATCTTTGAGTATAGCCGTTTCCAAGCAAACCATCTCCTCCTGGATCTCTAAGCTCATTTCCTTTTTGGGCTTCTTTCATGGAAAATGTCTAATTTCATCTGTGAAGGCACATTTGTTTGCCTAATTTCATCTGTGAAGGCACATTTGTTTGCCTCTTCTGGTGACTTTTTCAATGGTTTGTACACCAGTTCCATCCTTGAAGCTGTTACTTGGTCCTCTGTTTATACTTTTACTAAGCATTACAAATTGGATGTTGTTGCCGGGGCAGGTATTGAGGGCTATTCTACATGGGCTTGTAGATTGCTCTTCGGTGCCTTCCTCCTCCCAGTCATCATCTTAACTCTTGTACTCTTCCTTCAGTGAAGAATAGTGCAACGGTGATCTAGGAGGACATAGTGCACTTGTGTAAAATCTTTCCATAATAATTATCCTTCTCTTCACTGTTGCAATATTCAGTCTCTCTGTCCTCCCCCTATATTATGACTCTTGCCCCTGTCCTTTGTTACACTCCTGGACAAGGGGCTCTTGCTTCCTTTTCCTTCTAAGGGTAATGTAAAACATGTACATCCAAGAGAAAAAATTACAGGAGTATTTTGTTCCTTCTGTAGCAATTCATTTCTGAGTATTTGCATCCGTATATCAACTTTATGCCCTAAGCCTTGCATGGGGAGCATATGTGTGACGTACAGCATTCATAAAATCGAAAGGCTTTGATATGTTGTCTGGACGTTGGACTACCCTTTGTAGGGTATCCTTTCATTACAGCGGTGAAGAGGACATAAACTGTTGTGGTAAGATTTTACACACCTGTACTTTCATACAGTTTTGCTTTGTTTTAAGTTTCTTGTATATAGATCCTTTAGTTGATACAGATTTTGTTTAAATTGTCCTTAGGTCTGCATTGATACTTCATTTCCATGCAAGTATCATTTTAAACATTTCATAAGACTTCCTGAAATCTAGAAACTTGTATCTAAATGATGTTCGTGTTTCACTGCTGCAGTCATTACAATTGGGTTATCCGCAGTCGGCCTGAATTCCAAAGTCCTGGTCTGGCGTCGGTTGCTGTCGCCTCCTCCCTGACTTCAGTGCGCCAGGGGTATAAAAGATGCAGACGACGTCATTTTCTTCAGTCTTTCTTGCCGCGCGGGGCCCGAAGCAAAAGCAGTTTGCAAGTGCCGGTCGTCTGACTCCTGAGATTTTCAAGTTCGAATTTCAGATCCGAAGTCTTCATTAAAGCTAAGTACCCCGTTGGGGAAACTTTTTTCTTGCTCCAGACCGATGTCAGAAAAAGTTATTAATTGTATTTCTTGTGGGAAGCAAATACCTCAAGGATTTTCATTCTTACTGTATTCCTTGCTTAGGCCCTGGCCACGACGTTGCTAGTTGTCAGTTTTGTGCTAGATTTAACCAACGCACTATTAAGCGTCAGAACGATTTTGCATTTCATTATTTTGGCAGAGGATTTAATTATATAATGCCATCAGAGCAGCCGACTACTGGAATTTATAAAAAGCGCAAAGAAAAAGAAATGGACAGGCATCCGAGGTCCAAAACCAATGACGAGGCTTCTGCTAGGCCAGTCGTCAGTTCGCTGGTTCTCAGTGAGGCGCTTTTGCAACCCCTGAAGCCCGCTACCTCAGTGCCACAGGCTGCTTCCGACTCCCACGTGGAGCCAACTAGGCTGCTGGAAACTCAAGGTATTGGACCCTCGGAAACTATTCCCTCAGATGGGTCCGGAGCCGCTGAGCAGGCATCGGCTTCTGAGGGTGTTTTCAGGCCTACACAGTTATATGTGAAAATGACTTCAGCTTCAAAGGCAAAGACTAAAGCACCTCTAAAGACAAAGAAACAAGTACAGCATTCGCCTGGACAGGCCTCCATGCCTAAAAAACAGATGCTTAAAATGGCCGAAGACTTAATTACTTTGATCAGGGGTTCCCATCCCCCTCCTGATAAGAGGCCTAGGCAAGAGACAGAATATGAATCTTCAGATCAGGTTTCCGTTTCCTCTGATTCTTCTGAACAGGAATACTCTCTTCCTCCCTATGAGGATTCTAATACTGAAGAATCTATCCCTTCAGCCTCTCCTCTTGAGGATTTTTCTTTTGGGGCGACCCTGCATACTATGAGGGAACATTTCCACTGGGAGAACCAAGATTACTCAGAATCTAAGAAAAGGCTCCGAGACTTCCTTTTACTACCTCAGCACAGCCCCCTTGCTATTCCTCTTGTTTTAGACATTGTAGACAATGTATTTTTAGAGTCCGGTCTGACTCCTGACTCTTTACCACCAGCCCCTGTTAAGACAGACAGATACTACAGGGTACCCTGCTGCTGACCCAGAAACTATCTCTCAGGGTCCCAAAGGGGTCAAGGCTTCCACTGCAAAAAACCCTATCCCCTCTGATGGGGATTCCAGGGCCCTGGACAGATGGGGGAAAAAGATTTACACTTCTGCTACCTTGGCTGTAAGGGCTTTAAATTGTCAATTTCCTATGCTTAAATATCAGCAATATCTTATGTCACTACTTAAACAGAAAATGTTGACAAATTCTGAATGTGCAGAAAACTAAGAAATGCAGGATTTATTGCATGCAACTGAACAAGTGGGAAAGCAATACTTTGCAGTGTGGTTTTGATTCTCTGGAGGCCTCCTGCAGGGCCGCTGTTACGGGTTCTGTCATTAGGAATCATGCTTGGTTAAAGGAACAGAATCTGCCCGATCATGTCAAAGCAAAATTATTAGATGCTCCATTACAGCATGATACCTTGTTTGGTGTTAAAGAAAATGGAGGACAAAGCTAAATCTATGCAAACAGTCAAGGATTTCTTACAGGTACAGCCTCCCAGATTTAGCAGGAACTGGCCTACTAAGAATTGGTCCTTTCCAGTGTCAGACAGGCCACAAAGAGGCAGATACAGATTCCACAGAGGCAGACCCCAGCCCCAAGGCTCATACAGGTCTAAACAATGGGGTGCTTCTACCTCCAAAAGCGGAGAAGATAAATCACAGCCATACAGAAAAAAGTCTCAATGACTTCCCCCTGCCAGCACCAAGCACTTATCTTCTGGCAGCTCCTTTAGGGGGAAAACTAGCACTTTTTTCACAAAATTGGCACATGATCACCCAGGTCAAATGGGTCTTAAATATAGTGTCACAAGGCTACAGGTTCCATTTTCACACCCTGCCAAGGGCAAAACGGTATGCTAGACCTGCCACACAATCAGTGGGCAGAGGCACAAAAGTTTCATCCCTCATGGACATGAGGGCCATTCAGCGAGTACCACAGCAAGAGCAGGGACTAGCATTTTATTACTGTTCTTGGTGCCCAGGAAGGACAAAGCCTGGAGACCAATACTGGACCTGTCTATTCTAAACACATTTCTGGATATTCCAAAATTCAAAATGTTGACTCTGCAGTGGCTTCTACCCATGGTGGGAAAGAAGGCTTGGCTTGTGACTTTAGACCTAAAAGAGGCATACCTGCATGTCCCAATCAAACAATCATGCAGAAGATACCTCAGATTTATAGCTGGCTCAGTGCATTACCAATTCTCTGCACTGCCCTTTGGCTTATCTACTGCACCCAGGGTCTTCACAAAATGCCTGGCACCAGTAATTGCATTTTGCAGACAGAGGAATACAAATATATCCTTACTTGGACGACTCCTTATTCCAGCAGAGAGCAAGGACATTCTACTACAGCATCTGGCATTTGTAAAAAGATTACTAACATGCCTACGGTACACAGTAAACGAAAAGAAATCAAAACTAGTAACCTCACAAGAGATAATATTCCTGGGTGCAAGCTTAAATAAAATAAAACTGCCCAGATGGCTTATCTCACGCCAGACAAACAGACAACTGACTACTTATTTCAAAATGTTGGCAACAAAGACCCAGTTATCTGCAAGAAAAATTCTGCAGGCATTGGGCTTCATGGCATCCTGCATTCTGCTAATTCCATATGCAAAACTGCATGTGAGGAAACTACAATGGTATCTAAAAAGTGTTTGGACTCAACATTGCCACAGCCTGCAAACAATAATTACCCTCATTCCCTGCCTGCAACAGGAGTTTCGATGGTGGGCAAAGGCCTGTCACCACAACAAGGGACAGCCTTTCACTTTACCCACAGCCAGGCAGATATTAAGAACAGATGTATCAGATTATGCCTGGGGAGCCCATATGGCAGGAAGATGTGTTCAGGGCACATGGTCCATAAGCCAAATGCATCTACATATCAATCAAAAAGAGATACTAGCTGTTCAGAATGCCCTGACAGCCTTCAAGGATCTACTTCATCCGGGACAACTATTGATAAAGACGGACAATACTACAGTCGTGTGGTACATAAACAAGCAGGGAGGCACACATTCCTACCCCCTCTGCAGACTAGCCATGACTTTATGGGACACAGCATTGACTTACCAAGTACATCTGCAAGCACAATTCCTGCCAGGAAAGATAAATACTCTGGCAGACGAACTAAGCAGAAACCTAATGGATCCCCACGAGTGGAAATTGGATCCACAAGTCTTCAGCATGATAACAAGGAACTGGGGATGCCCAGACATGGACCTATTTGCCTCCCCTCACAACTACCAACTACAGAGATTCTGCACAAGGACTTATCACAAACAAGCATGGAAAGTGGATGCTCTATCTTTCAGCTGGAAAAACTTAACAGTGTATGCCTTTCCTCCACTGCCTCTCCTTCCCAAGGTACTCCTAAAGGTCAGACAAGAGAAGCCAAAACTGATACTGATTGCCCCAGACTGGCCCCGCCAGCACTGGTACCCAATCCTAAAGAGCTTGTCTCAATACCCAGCCTGGACAGCCAACTCAGGACCTTAAACCTGGCAGCATGGCGGATAATGTAACCATTTAAAACACACCTCTCTCTATAGCGGTGATGGATGTTATTTTGGAGGCCAGGAGGCCTAGCACCAGAAAATCTTATGCAGAAAAATGGAAGAGATTCTCTGCTTGGAACCAGGCTCAAGGAATTGACACGACTGTACCCAAATATTCCTCAGATTTTGCAATACTTAACTGAGATGCTGGACAAAGGCCTATCCTTTTCATCAATTAAGATTCATGCCTCTGCCATTTCAGCTCATTACAATACAGAACCACCTATTTTTTCTCATCCATTATTAAGGCAGTACCTCAAAGGAGCCAAAAACATAAGACCTCCAAGGAGAGCACCAATACCTGCATGGGACCTCAATTATGTCTTGGAAAAACTCTCACTGCCTCCTTTTGAGCCAGCCTCTACAGCTGATATAAAATTCTTATCCTGGAAAACAGCTCATCTCCTAGCAGTAACCTCTGCAAGACGAGTCTCAGTTACAGGCACTCATGGCTGTGGAACCTTTTATCATTTTCCATCCTGACAGGGTTTCTCTTGAGGACAAACCCGACATTTATGCCTAAGGTAGTGTCCAATGTGGCCCTGAACCAAACAATTCATTTGCCTACCTTTTATCCAAACTCACAGAATAAGGGTGAGAGACTTCTGCATTCTTTGGACATTCACAGGCCGCTACGCTTCTACTTGGACAGAACCAAAGCTTTCAGAAAGACTGAACAACTTCTAGTGGCATATGCTGCAGGATCACAAGGAAAGGCTATCTCAAAGCAGACTATTTCAAAGTGGATAGGCCACTGCATTTGTTTCTGCTATTCACAGCATGGCAAATCCGTGCCTAAGGGCATTAGGCCACATTCAACCAGAGCAGCAGCCACTTCAGCAGCCTTCCTCAGAGGAGTACCAACCAAAGACATCTTAGAGGCTGCAACTTGAGTTCAGTGCACACTTTTACAAAGCACTATCACTTACCTCTCTACTCTAAATCCAGGGCAGGCTTTGCCACTGCAGTTCTGCAGGGCCTCATAGCCTCTCCTAATCCTATTTAGCTCCAGCCTCCCAACCTTAGCTTTGGGATTCAACCCAATTGTAATGACTGCAACAGTGAAACACAATGAACATAGTACAGTTGTGTACCTACCATAAATGTAGATGTTTGAGTGTATTCACTGTTGCAGTCCAGGTTACCCACCCGCCATCCCCCTGTCCTTTGCTTGGACTTATCTGTACTTCTCTATTTTATACAACCTATGTGGTGTATTTGCTTGTAGATGAAGGAAGAGTTTACTTTACTGCATGCATTCTTATTGGCATAATTTAGCGTACCCTTTTGGGGGCATCTGACATCTGGGGCAAGAAAAACTGAAGAAAATGGCATCGTCTGCATCTTTTATATCCCTGGTGCACTGACGTCAGGGAGGAGGCAACAGCAACCGACGCCAGACCAGGACTTTGGAATTCAGGCCGACTGCGGGTAGCCTGCCAGCAGGATAACCCAATTGTAATGACTGCAACAGTGAATACACTCGAACACCTACATTTATGGTAGGTACACAACTGTACTTTTTCCTAATTAGACCTAGTTATTAGATTATATCTTGTTGATATTCTGTCCAAATTTTGAGAGCAAGAGTAACATGATCTTACTTAGAAAACTTTTGACAACACTCTATGGATAAGAATCTTTTGACATTTTTAGAACTCTTACCATGTTTATAACTACATATTCCCCTTTAGAACACTTACGTGAGCAGCGTTCATGTTCTCTTGTATTTTAATGAGTTGTCTAGTGCCATTCCTACACTATATTAATACAACAAGATCATGCTATACTGAACTATATTAATGTTAACATTACAGTACTTATTAAAAGACAATACATTTCCAATCATTTGTTTAACCCATTTCTCTAAACTGTAAGCATTGTCTATATTTGAAATTGCATAGTAAATTTCAAATTTAAATTTATTTAACCAAATGATTTTGCATCCTTATCCATCTTACCCTTCGTCTACACATCTTCTATTTAATGATGTTTAAAATGTTTTTCAGTTTGCTTTCCAGTTCCCATTAATTGCTCTGAGATGCATCACATTAAATATCTAAATTTGTATAAGCCACGACTAAGAATTAATATCGTATGCAGTTGCTTCTAGCCAGTTCTACTGTTTCTAATAAAATGTCACACATCTCACCTTTCCTTACTTACAGCTATACCTTATTTGATTGTATGTCTTACTTGTAGCTCTGCAGGATGTTTAGATGCATGTAGTTTAATAGTTACAAGGCCAAATTGATTTAAATAATGCTAAAATATTTTTGAGTGACTGCATGCATATTTTTCTTCTGGACCTTCTGAACGTAGAGGCAAATGATAATATTCCTACAATCCTGTGAAACATCCAATGTAAACATTATAAACTACACTTGACTAATTTGATAACACAATTCTTATCTACTCAGGTTTAGAAAAGGAATGTTACCGATATTGTATGGGTGTAGGGAATTATGACTTTTTCTTTGGGAAAGAAGTTCATGGGGAAACGGAACCAGCATACTTTTTAAAGCTTATTCCAAAAATCATTGCACAAGTCATGTCTGAGGTTACAGAGAATGATAATATACAGAAGTAAAAAACATAACACAGGCACTGATAAACCACAAATACTGGCTACATTATGAAGTTTTTATGTTATAAAAGATTTTTATTTGATTGCTGGTAATGAATTAATGTACTATTACGCAACTTGATATATGATTTTAGACATTTAAAGACATATCTAAAATGTATTGATATATGTTATGAAATATATAACACTGGGAATGTAATATGATTACATCACAAGTGTTTGAATTTTTTTATTGTTAGAATAGTTTAGAGTGTTCCTTGAATTTTATATTTTAATAGGAGGAAATGGAATAATGTTATTCTGAAGTTCTGCTTTGAAGTAAAGGATTGAACGTCCTTAATCTTATCAGGGACTTTGTTTCTAGTATATATATCTTTGTGTTTTTGTGGTTTAATATACAAAAGTGTGATATGAAAATTAAACGCATATCAGGTAATTAATTGCATGCAATAAAAACATGGTAACTAGAGCATATTTACCAGGGAAACATCAAAAGCCAATTGAGTTACAGGGTTATTTGAGTAATTCTGCAGTGGCAAATGGCAAGAAAATCAAATCTGTTTCAGAGATGTAAAATGCAGTGACAGATGTCACAGTGAATGGATGGCACAGACAAAAGTTATAGGTAAGCAAAACCTTCCTTAGTTTTCTTTCAAGAAAGAAATGGGATGTGTCCAGAGTGTGATGTCCTGGGTGGTAAAGTAATTGTTCCTAGTCAACTCTGAAAACAAATCCAGAGCGTGATGTCCTGGATGGTAAAATAATTGTGTCTAGTCAACTCGGAAAACAAATACTTCAGGGGATTCATGAATAATTGTTGGGAATATTAATGTAAGGAAAGAGAACAAGATATAATATGCTCACCAAGTATATCAGCTTATGCACCGCAAGTACAATAATTCTCTACTAGTTTATTCTGCAACAACTACCAGAAAGAAGAAATGTTAGCTGATGCACTCTATGGGCCCAGTTCTGAAATACTTTGTGTTTATTGCACAAATAGATGGTTAAAACATTTTTGGGAGATTACTGTTGGTAATAAAGCAATGTTAATGCAGTTACTTTAAAACTGTATACCATCATTAACATTGTTTCAGTAGACAGTTGCTCTGCTACTTAATGCAACGTTTCCTTTAGCTAATGAAACATCTGTTAACAAATTGATGTAAATAGTCATGTTTGATGCACATTTATGACTAGAGCCGAACTACTGTTTAAACAGCTATGGTTAGTATAAACTCCCTTGACACTGCAACACCAACTTCTGAGAGGTATGGTGTTTATTGTATTTTTTTTTTTTTTTTAATTATATTTATGGTACTGACCATATTACTGAAACATACACAATTGTTAAAATATATCAACATTTCCATGTGTGACACCATTAAAATATTGTGTTTGAATAAATAGTGCCATTCAGTGATGCAGAAAGAAGTTCCTTTCATTTCCAAACCAAGTGCAGATTACTCATGTTTTGTATTTGAGAATAAATAGAAAAATCTATTTTTAGTTTGGAGAAATGGAAAGCATTAAATTCCTTCAAAAACTGTGGCTTCTGCTTTTTGTCAAACTATTGTTAAAGTAAAATTGCATTATTCATATATTTGTTCACATTCATGTAGTAAATGTTTCAACGTTAGGTTAACTTCAAAGTTTTATTTATTTGTAAAATTTTCTGCTCTTATGAAGACAGTGACTGAAATGTGTCCTTTTTGGATAAGACTGCATTGTCAGCAAGCAATAAACATAAGCATAAGTTATTGTTTAAGAGTTGAGCATTCATTCACATTACAATTCTTCAAACATTTGTGTTTCTTGCTCATCAGTGTAAAGCATGCTTCTAATACATTTAATTATAAAGACAAGCACATGCATGTTTCTAATACATTTAATTATAAAGGCACATACTATCAAGGCTGATTTCAGTCAAAAGATCATAGATTTGCTGAATAGGAGGTAATCAAAAAAAAAATAATTAACCAAAGAGACAGCACTTTAATATACTTTATAATTGTTTTAATATAACGCAGTGCTCATGTACAGAATTAATGGATTTTATCTTTAATATTTGTGAAAACTGAAATATGTAATGTTTCTGTACCTCTGTTTTTACTACATATTTTTTTCCAGTTTTTATTCCGTAAGAGCATTACAAGGACTTTAAGAACTAATTTTTTGCAGCATACTGCTTGTGTACACAGCTGTTTTTTTTTTTTTTTTTTTTTTTTTTTTTTTTTTTTAAGGTTCTAATGTTAAACGCCAATTTCCACAATTCTGAGCATCACCCAGTGTCTGGGGGGGTGGGGGCGTGTCTGCCACACCATCTAGCCTTGTATACTAACTCCATGGTCACACTGATGTGAAGAAGTGAGAAATCTGTTAAAAGAAGTGAATTATTGTCAGTGCACGCTTACAGATTGCACTGGAAATTATTCACTATATAAAACAGAAATTGTGTTTGTTCCTTGTCATGTTTTTTCTTCAGGCTACTGACACGGGAGGAATTTCACTTTGATCATCTGTAATGGAGCTATTTTTTCATGTGGCACTACAGTTTACAATAGCTAAAGTTGTCAGGTTAAGTTTGTTTTTAAATATTTATGAAAGTCTTTGGGAGAAGAATGTTATGTCATGTACCATCCCTATAAATTGCTATTTGTGGCAAATTAGCTGAAGGATCATTATTAAGATAGGAATCTCCTATCCCTGAGGTGAAGTGATCTTAGACAGGGTTATAATAAATGGGGGACTGGTTGAGAAGTGTGGGGACATCACATGCCCCCATAATTGAAAACAAGCCTTTTAAAAGTTATAACTGAACATGGGTCTTAATTTTTAGCTGTCTTCCTGTTCTGAAAATTGCCGTAATGTGCTTATTTGTAGAACACAAGTGTATGCCTCTGAAGGTAGAGCACAGAAAGAAAAGAGCAATTTGCATTTCAGTGAAAGGATTCTGCTAGCTGATATTTTTCACACACTACCCCATCATTTAAGGTTACTGTCGAGTCAACAATGTTCTTAATTTGGGAAATTCCATTGATTGCAAAGGCTTCTTTATGCTTGTAGTGCATTGGATGTCTGGGGCTGTGGGGAAAAATAACCTTGGAATTGCAGTTCATTTGCGATAACTGCAGCGCAACTAATACATTTTTTTACTCAGACTTTGAGCAAACACATTTTGTAGCTTGTTTCTAAGCATGACTTACTTCCATCAGTATGATTGGTGTGATAACATTTTACCTTGCTAGTACATCTCTTTTAAGTGCTAAGGCTGCTGGAAGCAATATGATGTTTGCTTTATTTTGACCAGGTAGAATAAATACAATCGGCATGGATATGTTAGAAAAAAGTCTCTCCAGCTCAACTGAATTAGTGTTATTGAGTACTTTATTAACAAAACAAAAGTGACATGCATGTTAAAGGGTACTTAGATTTTTAAAATACAGTGAAAGAACTTGATTCTGCGTAACACTGATGTACCATCTCGGAAGAAAGAAAGGTACGCAAAGGGCAAATGGTGCTAATTACTAAACGACAATGGGGAAATGTCGAGCTTCACTCATGTACTATCTGCGTAATGCCATACCTGATCAGACAACTGAAAAGCCGTTGCCAATTTTTTTGTACTGTGCTAGATGTCTTGTTTTAGGTGGTGTAGATAAGTTGCTTAAATTGCTGTTTTATCAACGTTCATTCTTGTCTGCTGTGACCTGTGAATAGATTTGAGCATAAAGAGCAATAATGTTAACTGGACTCTGATAGTGATCACTTCTCAGCTCCTGCTAAAACTAACAAAATAATTGTACAGTTAGCTTGATAATCTTACCCATCTCAGATGCTATTAACTGCTATTGCATCACATCAGAATATTTGGATATAATGACAAAAAAGTGTGGACATAACATTTGTACTACTTTGTTCATTTGTGTAAATCACGAAATACAAAAAAAAATGTACAACAGTTTATAACCGTATTGTTCTTTACTTACAGATGGTGTCTGTACTTCCTCTGACTGCGTACAATCTGGTATGTTTCTTTCTCCTATGTCATTTATAAGCAAATTATAGTGTGCCTTATTTTCATAAATGTTTAACTTTTCCAAACTAATAAATAGTTAACTTCATAACTTAATTTATTGTGACATGATATGTTTTTTATTAAACTCTACGGCTAGAATAATCCAAGGCTCAAACTGACATCTATCAAGCTTATGAGCTTTAAGACATCTAGATTATGACACAGGTCAAAATACAGCAAAGACCATATGTACCAGTATACATAATGGTGCATAATATCTGTTTTTTGTATTTTTATGCATGCTTCCGAGTAAAGACTCAGGACCCTATTCATGAACATATTACACAACTTTGTAGGGTTGGTACACATTTAAACTTTTACACCATGCCATAGGCATGGAACAGTGCCAGACATTTCAGTGTACTCTGATATGCTGCTTCATAAACGGAAGATCCCAGATGTAGAGTAGGATTGAAAGTGCTCATTTTAGTCACCAAATATGGTTCATCCTCAGTCGCATACAGACCACTGTCACAACCACAAGCTATGTCCATGCAGATGCAGTCAGCCAGCACTGACAAAGCCATAGAGAATCCATAGCTTCCACAGATGCTGGTGTGCTTATTGTGCTAAGCAACGCTGTTGGCAGAAGAATATCCTCATGCTGTTTCATGGACCCATGGACATGCATACCACCCGATGTTATTTCACAGTGCCCCTATCCAGTAGGGCAACTGGAATGATCCTTGGAGTGAACTTTACCCTTCCACTCATCATATGCTTCCAGAACTCACAGGACAGTGACACATCACACTTATTCAGCATCCACTCTTGGAAACTCCACAAAATTAGACATGGACCCAATCACTGACACCCCACAAGCCCCTTGCAGTAGGGAGGTTTATCTCTGGCACTATCCATGATCGTTCTACCTAAGGTATCCTTAATATGTAATGCCACTGTGTGCCCACACAACTGTGTAAATGATGACTGTATCCTGCCCATCATCCAGTTAATGTAGGTATGTTAATGTGTTATGTAGCCAGTAAATACATTGCATAACCTAGGTATGTAAATCCATGCAACCATTTTGTTGTCATGGCACATCGTTGTGGGCCATAATACACCTATTATGCTACTTGCCCCCACTGACTCCGATTACACTGCTATAGCCAAGCAAAAGGGATGGAGATTTCAGCACTCCAAACACACATTCAGTGATGTTCAGTGTCTATGTCAAGGTGCTGGTGTACTTGGTCACTTCTATGTCTGGTTGCTGTGAATAAGAATCATCAGCATCATTTGTAGCAGATAACAGCAAGCACCAGTATGAGCAATCTGTTCCTTTATTCATGTGCCCTAGAGGTAGGTAGGTGTGTGTGTGTGTGTGTGTGTGTGTGTGTGTGTCTACATCTACCCAGTAGATGACCTTGTGGAAATCCTCCCCCTAAAAATGCTGGTATAGGTCATGTGTGCCAAATGTGGGCTATCATTGTTACCATGGGGCACTGCCCGGATGCTGCATGCAAACATTGTGTACAATGCACTATTTATTGCACACTATCTGGCAGCTGATGAAGTGGAAACCTTTCCAGTTGATATCCTGTACTAAATACCAAATGGAGCAGGCAAGGACTTGATGGCAATTTGGCTACATTCAGTGGCCTCCTGACCCTCAGGGAAATGGGGTGTCTTGTGTAATGCCCACATATTGGTGGTTCTGTCCATGGAAACAAACTCTGCACCTTCACATGCATCAGCATCATATCTAGGAACTGGTAAATGATTTACAAGGTTAAGGCCTGCCGTCTTTCAACAGTGCCCCCTTTGCAAACTGAAAGGTCCCCATAGCAAGAATGGTTAATACTACAGAAACCTTAATGTTTACAGGCATTGTCATTCCATCCCTCCTGTTTAATCCCATGTGAGGATGGCACCAGTCTACCATCTCCAGTATGATCGGTCTGTCCACAAAGTAGTAGTCACTTATGTCCAGATGATGAACATGATAGTCTGCCACCCGCTGGTGGACTCTTATATGTGATGGAGGGAAGGAGATCACACTGTTTTGGAAACTGGCCTTTGAAATGGGCAGTGGCACATGCTAATTGGTTAAAAAAAGACACCATTCCCAACACCTTGGAATGAGTGAGATGCCTGCTCAGCAAAAAACAACAAACTTATATTTTGGAACTTGTACATTTTTGAATCATGCTTCCATGGTTGATTAAATCATAAGCATGCACAACAGCTCTCATTAGCTTGTTGACAGTTTATTTATATGTTTACAAAAATTTGCATATGATGCATATTGCATTATTTTTAATTCTAGCGCAGTTGCTCTATATTTGATTTTCATTAGCCCACCTCGTGTCATCTTGAACAACATTGTTTACCCTAACATGGCATGCTGTTTGCATCTAGATAAATCATCCATGTAATTCTTGTGCATTTGTAAACGTATATAATTATGGTAAGCGCTGTACACCAACTGTGGTTGTCGTATGCAGGTATTACACTTTAAATTGGGCACAGCATGGTGACTGTATTTTAATTTTATTGCAGAAGTAATTTCTACCTCAGGAGTCTGCATATATTTTATTACACTTAGCATTTTGTAAAAAGCCAGTAATGCATATTCAGTTTAAACTACATTCATGATTTGAAAGATCGTGGCTTAAATTTACCAGCTGAACCATTTATAAGTAATTCTAGTTATACTAGTCCTACTTTAAACCTCTGCAACTCAAATCGGAGCAATTATGCAGTTAGACTACTGGTAGGACTTTCATAATCATGCCAATACATATATCACTGAAATGGTACTGGTAGCAGAGTAAAGGATTCTTCATCTTTTAATCCCCACTAATGCATATGTAGTTTAGCTGTATTACAGGACAGGGCTTATTGTTTCCAACAATCTTGGGACAAATAAAATGTGTCACTTTGGCAGTAGTGTGATAAAATGACTGTTTATCATCCATAATTATTTTTTCGGTATGTTTTTTGAGTTAACAATTAAGCACAGCTGCAGATGTGGACTTGGATATAGATAGGCAGCAGATTTCTGGATATAGATAGGCAGCAGATTTCTGCATGTCTGAGCCAGAATCTGTATTCTGATCTTCAGAGTCGGTTTCATCCTTAATATGTTATTGTTAATACTAACATATTTCTAGCATGTGTGGACAACAACATTGCGCTCTCCTACATTTTATCTTTCTTGTAATATGAATAGTCCCACCACAACATGTTTTTATATGCTGAAGGTTACCTATTTAATACCCCTCTCTTGCTTATTTTTGTGTAGGGCAATTATAAAGTATACATCACAAATATGGCTACACTCTGTTATAACATATTTTTTCCAAGTAATTTTATGGATTCATAGTACATTCTGAGATTTATATTTTCCTCTTCCATCTATCCACCACAGCTTTCAGTTTATGCAGATTAAAGTATCAGCTGTACTGAATGAAAGTGTCCACTCAATAGTCACCTTGCTGAGACTGTATGAATGCAGGAAGTACCAACTATGTCTGTATGCTGCTGTTATCCCCTTGTGGATATGGCCCCTTCTGCATTAACTTTCATTAGATATTGGGCAGAAGAGTACATCTTAAAAGAGAACAGACATTCCCCAAAAGAGTATCACTGTATGAGGAGAACCTGGCAGAAATGAGCTGCAACTTCAAAGCAGCACGTTCAGCTGCTCTGCGGCAGGGATGGAAACAAGCTTGGGGTATCTTGCGTATCCCTTGTTAAACACAGCTTTATTTAGTGAGTATGAAAAAATAAAGCCAAACTAACCAATCAGACTTCAGTATGATGACTTCTTTCTATTCCATTCAATAAGGGCTTAGTCAGCACATGAGAAAAAATAAATAACTGCAGTACCAGCAGTAGTTACAACTAGACTTTCTGTTTTCCTTCCCCTCACTAGCGGCAGTCATTGAGCATGTCAACATAAATATGTATAACAAGTCAATAAATAAAACCAATGCAGGTAACAGCAACAGCCATTACAAAGACCTGCATGGATGTGTCTGTGTGTGACTTCAGTTTTCCCTGTGGTAGATGGCAAATGTTGGAGGTGTGATAGGGAAGAAAGTAAAATGTTTTTTGGGACTGTAATGAGTTAAATTTTAAAAATACCTTACTGAGTACTCTGTCAGAACTGTTGAGGGAGCAAATGGCTATAGCTAAGGGAATTATTCTGGGCGTAGGATAAGAATTGCCTAAAAAATAGTAAGGCCTTGCCAAGTCAAATTCTGGCTGCTTAAAAGCAATTGCTGGAGAGTGCAAATCAAAGTCTAAACCCAACTGTATTTGAAGCAGTGAATGTTGTAACAGAGACAAAAGAACTGGAAGTGGGATATTTAGAAAAGACTAGGAGTAAACTACATAGAAATAAAGGAAATTTCTAGGAAGAATGCATGCAGAGTAATGTTCAGGAGGAGGAGTGAGGTTTAAGGGAGGCAGGAATCGTATGACTTGTGTACAGTAATGTTGGGCTGAAAACATTTGTGATAAAGAAAGAAAACACATATAATGTGTTTAAATGGCAAAAAAGGTTAATATGGTTTGTTTTCTTTTAATGTATCTTGAGTGGTAATTTAAAAAGTCATTCTCTGCAGGACTAATCCACGTTGATCTAAATGTGCTAGTCTTGGAAACAATCATGCCAGATGGGTTGTTGAACTAGTTACAACAGTTCATAGCCATGGCTTAGTCTGTCAGATAATGGCAACATCCCATATTTCCTCTTTTTGGCAGGACTGCGACAGCTGCTTGTTTCCATTAAAATGCAGCTTCACCTTCCCAAATTATCATATTTTATAAGTTTTTTAGGCATAGAACAACTTTTTCTGATGATTTTTATCTTAATAAACTTAGTCTTATAAATTATAGTCTTAAACAGTTTACTGAGTTCGAGAGGGTATTAAAAACATTTAAATCCCTACAGATGGACAATGCCTTCTTAGAAAGATCCTTGGAACTGGGTCAAGTTCCAAAAGGCCTACGGATTTTTAAACTACCCTATGGATTTACTGAAGGTACTGCTTTATTTGATGAACTTATACAACTTTTTGATAAAACAGGTATTGAATTAATTAAACTGATTATACAGAACACCACCACCAAACTGACAGCTTTAAATGAACATTTGTCTTGTCTAGACAAAAGTATACGCAAGGATTTACTTTTTGAACATAATAAGTTCCATTTAGAAAATATTTTTAAAGACATGGACAAATTTACCAATAAAGGTTTGGACATTAAAAATCATAAGTTAAATAGAGATACTAATGACTATAAAAACAACAGAGTGTATGTGCATTTTAAAGAATTTAAAGTATGAGACGTCTGGGTAAGCAAATAGATACCAAAACTGCAAATAGGGACAATTGTAGTTCCCCTTTTAATCATAATTCAATTCAACCACATAGGGGTAGAAATGACAGTTATGTTCACTATGATGGGGAGGTGGCTTTTTTAGAGGAGCCCATACTGAGAAGGCCGGAACGTTTACGGGACCGACAGGGCGGTCAATATCGCCAACAGAATTGGCAGCACAACACAAAAAGATACAGGACCAATTCCTGGCACAGATAGATATAATTGAGAATAATAATTTTTCTGTTCAAGATCTTTGTACATCACAAATCCATATTGAGAAAGATATTGATTATATGAATAGTAGTATTTCCTTTACTAATGTTAAGGACAACTTTTATGAATCTAACATGAATGATATAAGTTGTTCACAGAGTGTAGACACCATTTATAATCAGATTAAACGTTTGATTATTTGTGATGGAGGTTTCCGTTTATATAATTATACAGATAATATTTTTAGTCAGGATTTTATTGCTTTATTTAAGAGGTTTTACTTTTGTCCTGTCTTTTAAGCACGATATTGGCAGAGTTTTAATTAATCTAAAACTCTATAGTAGATTATTGAATTTAAAGATGTTTTTTAATAATAACAATGACAATATAATAGACACTAATTATTTTAGACTTAAGCGTAGTAGTACATTTATACCACCACAGAACCCTATGATATTTATTTTTGAAAAGTTATGTGAGACTCCGATTAGAAGAGTCCTGAAGGAACCCGAACGTACACCTCAGAATCTTACCTCAGCTGAAAAGTTTTGTCTCAAAGAATTAACTATGACTGACAAATATAGGGTCATGAAGCCAGATAAGGGAGGTGGTGTGGTGATTCAGTCTAATACTGATTATTATAATAAAATGACTATTATGCTTAACGATAATACTTGGTTTCAAAACATGAAATGACTAGGGCATACACTAAAGTAGATTGGTTATTGTATGAATTCCTTATGGATGGAGTTATTAACAAAGAAGAATATGCTTATTTAACTGTTGAGTTTCCCATTACTCCATCCATTTTTGGAATCCCGAAAATACACAAAGACATCAACAGTCCACATTTTAGACCCATAGTATCAGGCAAAGGCTCAAAAACTGAGGCTATTGCATCATTTATTGATGTTCATTGTAAGGAGACTGTAATTTACCGCATATTTTAAAAGACTCCTGGCACTGTTTAGATCAAGTTAGACAATATATTGGTAATATGGGTCCTAATATGATGATGGTTACTATTGATGTTGTGAATTTATATACTGTGATACCCCACAAACAAGGCCTGGAAATGTTTGAGACTAGTTTATTGAAATTTAGTGGAATGAATACTTCAAAATGTAAACTTATGGTGGAATTGATGGAAATAATACTCAAAAACAACTTTATGTATATGAATGGCGAATATTATAGACAAAGCACAGGGGTGGCCATGGGAGCCAGATGTGCATCAATTTATGCCAACCTAGTACTGGCTAACTGGGAAACAGATTATGTGTTTACATCTACATATTGGTCTAACATTGCCTTATATTTGAGATACCTGGATGATATTTTCATTTTTTGGACTGGTAATAGAGAGGAATTAGCAGAATTTGTACAGTTTTTAGGTACAACATCTACGTTTTTAAAATTTACTAGCAAAATAGTTGAGAACAACTGCGAATATCTTGATTTAGTTTTCTCGTTTAGTGATGGTGTGATACATTCCAACATTTTTAGAAAGAAAACATTCTCTAATTCTTTTTTACATTTTGATAGTTGTCATCCATACCATCAAAAGAAGAATTTGATTAAAGGTCAGATGGTAAGACTTTCAAGAATTATTAGTGATGACACTGCATTTCAGTTAGAAATTGAGAAATGATGTAATATGTTTCTTGATAGAGGAAATGAACTTATTTGTAATACTAAAAAGGAGATTTTTATAAAAAGACATCTGATCTACAAACCAATTATTTAATATGGTTGTAGTAATATCTCTGAAGTGAACACAAACATGTCTAGAAAAGACACTTTTATATTGCCCTATAATGAAACATCTCAAAAAATTGTTAACATTATACATGAAACATGGATAAGTGTTTTCACTAATAATGCTGAATTAATAGAGGCTATTGGTAGCCATCCCAAGATAAAATTCAGTAGAGGCAGGAATTTAAAAGAATTTTATGAGATGAGTACAAATAAGGATACTTTTAAAATGTCTAGGATGAGTAAATGTGGAAACTGTCGTACATGTAAATACATTAACGATGGTCCCTATGTTTCTATTTGTAATTTTGGCAAAACTATTAGATGTGCAGGCTACTGTAATTGTAATACTAAGATGGTTGTTTACCTAGCCACGTGCTCTACATGTTCAGCATTTTATGTTGGGAAAACCATTAGGAAGTTAAGAGAACGTATTGTAGAACATGTTAAAGATATTAAAAAGCAAAAATCTACAAGTTCTCTTTTTACACACAGTATTAGATGTCCTAATTTTAAGAGATTTTTTTATTTTTTATTATAGATAGAATTCCACACAACATTAATAAGGGAGATGATGAGAAGACTATACTTGAGGCCAAGGAATGTCTTTGGCAACTTAGATTAAACGCCAGTACTCTGCCAGGTATTAACAAACACATATCTATATCCAGTATATTAAAATATAAATCATATTTTATTTGATTGGATATTTATTCTACAATTTTTTTCATAGATTTACCTACATATATTTTTAATATTTAAAGGTATTTTTTAATTAGACAGTATAACATATATTTATTAATATGTTTTTTAGTGTAAGATATTACATACATAACATCCATTTTTTAGTCCATCCATTTTTTAGTGTAGCAACAGTGTTATTTGTGTACATGTACATGCTTTTTTAGAGTTCGTTAAGTAGGATTTTGTTAACAATCATTTATATAATTTTTAATTTTTATTTATTGACTATTTATTAATTATTTTTTTATACATTAATATTATATGTGTATGCACTATACCAAAAGTAATGTTTATCTTTCCTAAATGAAATTTATTAACTAGGATTTTTTACATTTGTTGATTTTGAAGGTTTTATTGTCCTTACTCTATTAATTAGGCAATTTGAGATTATGTATATAAGAGGTGGATTTTAATTAGGCATTCAGTACTCTGATGATGCCCAGGATCTTGATGGGTGAAAGCGCTTAGTGTCTTGTTTTTGTACATTGTTATTCATTCAAATAAACCAGTTTTCAGTGTTTCACTGTGTGGCCATTTCAGTTCACTACATATCTATATACTGAACACTTTCCACATGCAACCATTCCCAAAATAACAAGTGGCCTTTCAAAAGAATTCTTAGGGGGAGCAAGTAAATTATGCACAACCATATCAAGATATTAAGGGAAATGTTTACATTTTTAACACCATTTTTACTTTTAAAAAGAAAAGACCAATAATATTTAATATTGACTATTTCCTGACCAAAACCATTGAAAGAGGTAACAAAATAAACTTTTCTATCTTTCCCACATGATGACTTCTTACAGGAATTTTTTAACTCAAAATTTCCTCTACTAACCATCTCCTATCTGCTGGTCCACATAAATCCATGATTTTTAAGATTTGCTCCTTTTGTTTGAGCAATGGATGCATTACCACCAATAGTTTAGGCTTTAAACTGGACCCCATCAGATGAGATGTTAATTATCTATGTGCGTTTCCTGTTTGTTGCTCACTAAATTCTCTTTACAGTGTGACTAGCATCCAGTTTTGTGGAAAGGTAATTATGTTCTCTTCCATGCTCATGAGATTGCCATAAATTCTCACATTTGTTTTGGATGGAAACACTCCATTGCTTATTTTAGAAAGTTATTTTAATGATCCATGCCTTGTAGTTTGACAGTGTGCTCCACCTGTGCTTTCATCAGCCCCTATTACTTTGTTTTAGAAATAAAAAGCATTTCTAACATCTTGGTGGTGTTCAATGAACTGGAACAGTAATCAGGATACACCACGAGAAGTCCAATGTTGTTAGTAAAATTCTTTTATTCCATAAAAACTGCAGAAGATAAGCGCTTTCACGTGCTTAAACGCACGCTTCTTCAGATCTATTAACATCAATCTCTAGTGCTCTTTTATACAGTTAATACAATTCCTAATTATTCCCAATTAAAACCCCATTACATACTTAATCAATCAAGTGTTTAAAGGTACAGCACAGTTCTACCTTGTAGATAAAATATCACTTACTTTAGAATCCATTAAAAGTTAAGATATTTCATCATTGGCATTATGCTTAATATGTATAATCATATACATTTAATCACTATGTCTCAAATTAAGAGTTTAGTACATATTATACATTGTTTTTCGTTCATTTATTCATTGTTTACATTCCAGTGCTTCAAGTACCTACAATAGTTTTGATACATGTGCTAAACTCTAGGAGAGTTAACGTAGGATGTATATATAACAACTAAAATAAAAAATGTCTGTAGAAAATATAAAAGATATGTACACATAATTTAGACATTCTCTATACCTTCTGACACAAACTATGCGTCTTCAGCATAAAATGCTTGAAATTCAATCGCTATTTTTCATTTCTCTGTTAGAGCATAAATGTGAAACTGCGTGTAACCATGCGGAGAAACGCTAGTGAAGTACACTGATATTTATTCAGAGCTTCTCTGCACAATGAACAAATAACCTCATGAAGCAGTTCTTAGAATGCCTAATATGCATCTTCATGTACATTTATTCCCTATAACTCAATTTAAAAGCCTAATACATATTATACGTTGTTTCTCTTTCATTTATTCATTGTTTACATTCAGTGCTTCAAGCATCAAAGATTGTTTTGATACCTATGCTAAACTCTAAGAGAGTTAAAGTAAGATGTATATATAACAATGAAAATAAAAGATGTTTGTAAGAACTATAAAAAATGTATACACATGGTTTAAACACTCCCTATAACTTCTATCTTGAACTATGCATGTTCAGCATAAAAACGCTTAAAATTCATTCTCTATTTCTCACTTCTCTGTTTAAATATAAATGTGAAACTACGTGTAACCATGCAGAGAAATAATAATGAAATTCATTAATATTTATTCAGAGCTTCTCTGCATAATGAATAGATATCCTCATAGAGCAGTTATTAGAATAACTTATTGTGTCAATATGTGCAGTGTAATATACATCGCAATTATGAATATTAAAATTGATGTCTAATACAATTCACTTAGTTAACTTGAATTCCGGATATAAGATAACTTATATTGTTGGATACGAAATAACATCAAAAAACATTATTTTGTATATCAAAAAATGTCATTTTTACATTGATCAATGGATTATTTAATGATAGATATGGAAATATCATCTTATTGATCCTTGTAAAAACAAGTCTCTGTTTTGTTATAATTAAGTTTGTTTAATAAATATATGAAATATTATATATGAAATATATTATATATATGTAATATAAACATGAATTTGAATAACTTCTATGCATATTACATTGAGATTACATATATGTCTAACAAATAAAATGAAAAACTATACTATTTGAGGTGCATGATAAATAAAAATTGATAAATAAGTGGAAAATTAATACATATATAATGAATATTTAATTAATTACTTAATGATTCGTATGATTTTCCTAATCCAAGACTGATCAATAATATCTATATTCTTGAAGTTGGATGTATTTTACAACCAACTTTTAACCATTATTTCTATTCTTATTTCAAAATTGGTTTTAAAGACAAGTAATTGTTAATGCCAGGTTCCCTGTGTGCTCCTGTTCTGAGAATCCAGTCTAGTTCTAATTTGTGTAGATAATTATTCCTGTCACCCATTCTTATATTATCTTTTAATGTTTGTAGGACCCTGAATCTGAATTCATGATTTGGATTCTCTTTGATGTGCTTGGCCAGTGCATTTAATTCATTTTGTTTACGTATATCGTACACATGGTTATACACCCGTTCTTTTAGTTGCCTTTTCGTGAGTCCTACATAAAACGCCGGACACTGCGTACAATTGGCCATATAAATCAGATTCATGGTATTACAATCAGTATATGTTCTTGGAACAAATTCAAAATAACCATTAGGGTGTGTAAAGTTTTGAACAGTAGTAATATATTGACACATTTTACATCCTGAGCATGGAAACGTTCCTCTTTTCACTTTATTATTTCCCTTGCTGTTATAATCATAATGTAGATTTCTGGAAAATATGTCTTTCAAATTATCACAAGTCTGGAAGACAAATGTAGGTCTATTACCCACTAATCTATGAACCTCATCTATAGTGGTCAGTATATTCCAGTGTCTATTTATGATTTTTCTAATTTCAGCATTGTCATTTGTATATTTCATAATGTATCTGATTCTTCCTTCCGGAACCCTATAAGCATCAGATACTCGTTTATTCTTCTTCTGTGAATTAGTTCTGACTACATTTACTATTAATTCATGAGGAAATGGTACTTCATGCTCTATAGAGGGAATAAGTTCTTGTTTTATACTCTTGACAAGATTCCAATTGTATCCTCTCTCTAAAAATATTTTCTCTAGTATAGTGGCTTCTTCATGCAAGACATGTGAATCTTTACATATTCTCAAGATTCTAGAATATTGTCCTCTTACTATCCCTGAAAAAACATCTGGGATGCATACTGCTATACTCTAGCATGGTGTTCTTCCAACACTTTTTCCTAAATAATCTTGAGGTTATTTGTTTCTCTGCATCTAGAGATATAATTAAGTCTAGAAAATTCACTCTTTCTCTTGAGAATTCGTATGTAAATCTAAGAAAATCAGTCGTATCTTGTAGATAATCTACAAAATTATGTAATTCTTCAATTGTCCCACTCCATAAAAATAAAACATCATCTATGAATCGCCTGTAGATTACTATCTTTGTCATCCATTTACTATGGAACAGATGCTCCTGTTCCCAATGGTATAGGACCAGATTCGCATAGGAGTTCGCACATGGTGTACCCATGGCGACTCCCCATGTCTGTAGATAATATTGACAGTTAAACAAAAATATATTATTATGAAGTACCATGTCTAGAAGTTGTGCAATTAGAATCTGTCTATCAGTGGAAAAATTACTTTCTTTCATCATTACTTCCCTAATGGCTTGTAAACCGAACTCATTTGGAATACAAGTGAACAGGTTACACACATCCAATGTAACTAATATTAAATCCTGATTATCTATTTGCATTGGTTCTATTCTTTCAAAATCATTTAATAATTGTTGTGTGTCTTTCAATATGGTAGTTACTTTATCTACAAGTGGTCTCAGAACTTTTTCTATAAATATAGAAATGTAATAGGTTACCCACTGTCTCCCTGCAACAATCGGTCTCATAGGTATAGGTACTGTCTCTTTATGTATTTCTAACATCTTGGTGGTGTTAAAACTTGATTTAAAGTCAACATATAATTATCACTATAAAAAAACAAACTACTGGAAAGTGCTCAGGAAGAAGCTTAGCCAAAGAAACAATGTTTTTAGCATAGTAACTCCTATACATTCCACTGTATCAAACAAATAGCTGATCAACCAGGCTATTATTATTTGTGACTTACCCTTTGTATATTTATTCCACAGCGCATCCACTGCATTGAGAATTAAATCACCCACCCCTGTGTACTGCAAGCTGAACATTTACAAAAGATCAGCCTGTAACAGCTAATTTTGTGCCTGCAGGTTATTTTACACTGTACAATCTGTAAGCAGGATTGGTAATCAGACTAGGTGCATCTGTAGTTGGGCCCCATTCCCGGTAGCAGTCCCCTATGTCCCTACATGTTTAACTAGGTAACACAGTCATGGATTCTCCTGAACCGCCAGTATATAGTGCTACAGTCAGCATCTAGTTCCCCCATTCTATTGAAAGCTTTACATGTCTTGCTTACAGTATAACTCTTTACAATTGGCTTCTTTTTCAAAATATGCTAACAAACTAGTCACATTTAAGTTAACATTCCCCTCTCCAGGCTTACTTGTGTGTTTTTTTAAGAATTCTGATTTACCTGTTGTTCTCAGTGCAACCCACTCCGTTTGTCCTCCCTACCACTCGGCGTTACTCCACTTGTCCTCCCTGCTCTCATTCCCTCCCACCCCTGCTATCCCTAGGTTTATACCTAACCGCTCCACCCACTTACCAATCACTCACTAGCAAAATCCCTCCTCATTAATCAATCCCCTTGTTCCCAACCCATACACCCCTCCCGCTTACAGGACACGCCCACACTATCACAAGCCAATTACCATGCATACAATCAGTCTCACCATTCTCTTTCTCCTAGTACTAACCCACTACCCTACCTCCTACCACACCATACTTAATGCAACCATTACAACTCCATCAAAGCATACCCCATCTCATACATCTCCCAGCTGTAAAGCATACCCCCTCTCACACATCTCCTAGCCATCACTACAGTCTACACATATCCCCAAGTAGTCACCACCACATTACTCTCCCACCTCCCTTTGGTATACTCCTCCCAACCTCTACCAAATCACTAAGTCCATTACCATTCTAACCACTGTCCAAACTCTTACACCACATTAACCACCAACTGATCCTAGCCGGAGACATACAGCCCAACCCAGGGCCAAACCCTTGCACAAATTCCCCTTCTTTCCCATGCCTTTTACCCAACCATTCTTCCTTCTCTAGACCAAAAAATAGCCTTCTACTACTAAGCTTAAACATCAGAAGCATAACCAACAAAGTTTACCTTCTACATGATTTGATATCCACCTATTCTCCTGATCTACCATCCCTAACTGAAACATGGTTAAAACCTACAACACCCAACAGTGAATTCCTCCCACCTGGGTAAATGTATTGCACAATGATAGATTATCCAAAAAAGGGGGTGGGATAGCTTTACTTTACGAAACAACTTGAAAATGTGTACTATTGATCCTCCTATCCCTCCCCTCAATACTTTTGAACTTCTTCTAGCCAAACAAACTTAGTGACAAAAAATCAGTCGGTATTATCACTGGCTATATACCTCCTGGCAACAATATTCCCTCCCTAGAAGCCCTTCTACATTGGGTTAATCAAAATCTACCACAGGAAACCATCATCCTAGGAGGCTTTAATATTGACTGGCACAAATGTTCAACTATTATCCCCACCAACCATATTAATCTCTGTAGCTTCTCCCAAGTCATTCACTCTAGCACTAGGCTAGGCAACATTAAAACCAAAGAAAGTCTCCTAGATTGGATCTTGATAAACAAGACCATTGCTCCATACCAAGTAGGTCTCCTACCAGACGCTCTCCAGGACCACCAACCCACCTTCTTACTAAAATAAAAAACCCATACCAGCTCTACTCCTCTTTCAAACTACTCGGAACAAACACAACTTAGATTCAAATTAAAACTTGAACTAAAATACCAAAATTGGAACCATACTAAAAGAAATTCCCCTAGAAGAAGCTGTTAATCAATTCAACAACACTTTCCTAAAAATCCTAAATGCTCATGACTCATCTCGTACCACGAAACTCAAAATGAATATAGCCCTTGGATCACTAAAGAGACTAAAAATATGACAGCACAAAGAAATAGAGCCTGGCATCACTGGAGAGCTGCAAAAACTACAGGAACTAGAGAACAATTCCAAAAACTTAAGTGAAACTAAAAAAAAAAATTCTCCTGGACAAAAATAATTATTTCCTACGTTTGCAAAACAGGCACCAACGCAATCCCAAAAAATTCTGAGCATGAATAAATGAACTACTTTGCCATGGAAAGCCCTCCACCTAACCACCGACCTCCACAAGCAAAATTACAGATATACATGACTCATTCAATAAGTACTTAATAGAACCCATCTCCAAACTAGTTCAACAACCCACTACTACTGCTACCAGTATCCCCAAACCTGAAGTCAGTCCCAAAACTACCTTCCAATTTTAGCCCATCCCCACAAATTATGTCAAAAAATTACTAATTAAATTTAAATCTACTACCCTAGCAGCCGATGGCATCCCCGCAGAATATTTTCAGTTGGCTGCTAATGAGCTCTCCTACCCAATCTCTATTCTGCTTTAACTGATCCATATCAGAAAGCACCATCCCGTCTGTCTGGATAACCTCCTACATCATCCCTTTACATAAAGGTGGTACATCCACTGATATCACCAACTGTCACCTTATTGCCATCCTGTCCCCACTGGCAAAAATTCTTAAATGTATACACCACCAACTTATGCCATACTTACTTAATAACCAACTACTCTCTCGTACCCAGCATGGATTCTGACCTGCCCAAAGTGCAACCACAAACCTTCTTTCCTTTACAAACCTCATCGACCAAAACGGACACTTGGGTAAACTAACATCTGCCATATTCTTGGACCTGTCAAAAGACTTCAGTATGGTCAACCATCCTAAACCATTCCACTCCATCATTAGCCTTGGCTTTCGTAATCAGTTGGTTCCAGAACCATCTAAAAGGTAGACAATAAGCAGTTTGAAGGTACAACAACCCATCCTCACTGCTACCTATTACTGGAGTCCCACAAGGATCCATCTTGGGTCCCCTTCTATTCTCCATCTTCATTAATGATCTCCACAGCATCTGCCAAGATGCAATTGTTATACAATATGCTGACAACTCAACATTAGTCTGCTCAGCCAATAACCCCCAAGAGCTCCTCTCCATCACCCAAAAAGCCTTCCAAACTACTGAAACCTGGTTTCTTAACAAAAAAACTTTTACTTAATCCCAAAAAGACCAAACTGTTGCTATTTAAACCAAACAAATTCACTCCAATGTCCAACTCATTCAATATTTTGTCCAGAGATGGGACTATCATCTCTCCAGACACTTATACTAAACTACTAAGAGTGATCATTGACAACAACTTTAAGTTCAATCTGCATATAAACCAAACTATTAAAAACATTCACAAAAAAATGGGCAGTCTTTTTATAAAAATAAACCATTTCTAACTCGACCTGCTAGTATAACCGTAGCTGAAACCCACCTCCTCTCCCCACTATTATATGTCACACCTATCTTCACCAACCTACCCAAAACTGAAATGGCCAACCTCAACATCTACTACAATCAAATTGCCAGATTTGCTACCAGTGCCCCCTACTGTGTCCAGCACTCATTCACTACAACTTAATTGGCTTGAATTCCCAAATCTCTTCTCATTCCACCAGCTGTCTTTCACTCATAAACTCCTACTACTTCCTGAAAAAAACCCAGCACTATCTAATCTACTTAAATTACAAGCCAATCCCAGACAACTTCGCTCCAGTGAAAAAAGACTAACCAAGGTGACCAAAACCAAAAACTCAGCAGGTGACTCCCTATTCCTAAAATGGGTTCCTATCAGAAGAACTAATGCTGAAAATAGCGAACACTCTTCCGTCGAACTGTAAAGTTCAAAAGCTGAGAATGTCGAAGTCAGGGAACAGCAAATTTTTTTACCCTGGGCCATTCTTGGGACTTTGCTGTTTTCAATACTGTGGTGTGATCTCGGAGTTGGTTTATTTAAGTTGGGGGGTACACCCCCATATCAGGGGAGTAGGGGGTGAAACCCCCCACTTTATTTGGTTTGTGTATGTGTGTGTGTATATATATATATATATATATATATTGTTTTTTTACCTGGGAATAAAATTCACTGATCTGTGACTGACATTTTTGGGTTTTGAACTTTACAGTTCGACAGAAAAAAGTTCGCTATTTTTAGTGTTCACTATTCTGATATAGATGCCCCCAACTACATAGGTAAAATCTGGAACTCATTACATTTTGCTATCTCTGCCAACTCAATGGTTACATTCAAAAAAACTACTAAAAGAACACCTAACACTAGCATGAAAATGCCTTTGCCACCCTCCAGGTTGACCCCCTATTATACTCAGTCTCATAGGTTCATAGGCAGGTACTTGGCTATTGGCTTTGGGGCCTATATAGGCCTATCCAAAAAGGTTCCCTGGCTTTCTCCACCCAGGAAAATTATTTTCCTGTGCCCCTGTCAAGCAATGCTGCAGAAGTGATACCTGGGGTGAATTTTCTATTTCCCATCCAGTCGTCAAGGTTTTTCTTAGAGGGCCAATGAGGAGCTTTGCTTGACATGAATGGGTAGTTTGGTAGTATGGGAATTCTCTGGGACAGGAATCTATCCCTCCAGCATGTTCTGTTTATTTTGGTGACAAGGTTTAGGTCCCTGGAGAGTGTGCTTTGGTGAGATTGGGATTTCTTTGTGTAGCATTTCCAACAGGTCTGGGTTTGACACAGCTTTGTATGTTAGGCAGAGTTAGTCTCTGAGTAGGCAATATGCGATGAAGTATAGCTTGAGTTTTTTGAGACGGTCTGCTTATGGCATCTGTTTGAGACCAGTAATCCTCTTAGTGAGGTATTTCTGTGGCATTTCCAATTGTTGTAGGTGTCTTGTGAGATGCATGCCAAACAGGACATTGTAATCTATAATGGGTCTGATGAGGAATGAGTAGAGAGGAGCAATGACCTCATTTTTTCTAGAGGAGAACCCTTTTGTGATGATGTGTGCCATGTAGAAGGATTTCCTGACTACTGTGGTGATGTGGTTTTCAAAGGAGAGACTACTGTCCACCTGTCTGTGTTTAGTGAGCTACCGTCTATGTGGTAGTTCATGGGTACCAAGTTTTTCCCAAAGGGGATGACAGTGCACTTCTTGGCATTGAGCTTGAGGCCATGACTTTGATACCAAGCATCTGTCTCTCTGAGGCCCTTTTGTCGAATGTCTACATCATTAGGTGATTCTATTATGGCTCCCAGTTTGCAGTCATCTGCAAACTTTGTTAGCCAAAGACCCTCTGTGTTGGCCTGCACTTCAGAGAAGTAGATGCCAAGCAGGAGAGAACACAGGACCAAACCCTGTGGTACTCCACTCGTCACTGGTCTGAAGCTGGACTTTGAGTTGGCTACTTTTACTGTGTGGGTTTTGTCAGTGAACCAGTTGGCCACCCATCTTGTGACATAGGGATTTATGCCCAGTTTAGTGAGTGTATCTATAATTCCAGAGTGGGGGATGGTATCGGAAGCCTTGGCGAGGTCAAGATAGGCTGTGTGCACTACCTTGCCCTCGTCTACGACTCTAGTGACTGCCTCAAAGAAGCCAGTCAGGTTTAGTAGACATGATCTACCTGTTACAAACCAGAACTGAGTGGGTCCAGGGTTTGGAGGTTACCTATGTCTTTGTTTATAAGCTCAAATATGGT
Organism: Protopterus annectens; assembly: GCF_019279795.1. Taxonomy (NCBI): domain Eukaryota; kingdom Metazoa; phylum Chordata; order Ceratodontiformes; family Protopteridae; genus Protopterus; species Protopterus annectens. The sequence continues at coordinate 766,938,610 of NC_056734.1, read as the reverse complement.
ACATTCCATGGCCTTGCAGACCAGGCTCGTCAGGCTAATGGGGCGGTAGTTTCCGAGGTCCATGGTGGCACATCCTTTGTGGAGTGAGATAACCATCGCTGTGCACCATTCAGTAGGCACATAGCCTGAGGTGAGGCTATGATTGAACATAGTACTTAGGTGGGGTGCCTGTTCGTTCTGTAGTTCATGCATTACGCAGCTTTGGATGCTGTCTGGTCGTATGGATGCTGTGTTCATGGCTTTGTAGAGTGTAGTATTTACTTGTTCATCCATGATTACAGGGGCTTTGTATTCTTTCGGTATTAAGATGGGCCCTTTGGAGGGTGAGAGGGGGGTAAAGTTAGCACTGAACCTATCTGCCAGGATGTTGGTAATATGTGTTCTGTATATTTAGTGCCATTGTGCTGTAGCTCAGAGCAGATCTGAGTATTGCCATTGAGATTCTTGACATAGCTGTAGAATGCTTTGTGGTTGTCTTTGCAATCGGTGGTGATTTTATTTTCATAACGTCTTTGGAGGATGTTTGAGGGATCTCAGCTTCTTGCTGAGGCCGGCTAGGGAGTTCCTCCAATCTTGGGATTTTAGTCTCTTTTGCAACAGCTTCTTCCTTCTGTTGTAGAGTTTGTTTATGGCAGGGAACCACCAGATTGGCTTCCTTTTTTTGGAGGACAGCGTCTTGGTTCTGTTGGAGAGTGCACTAGTGTATGTGCTTATACAGTGCATTTGTGTAAAATTCAGCAGTTGTACCTCTATTTTCCATCTGCATGGGTGTTATGAAATTTGCCATTCTGTCTTAAGAAGCATTAAGTTGGCTTTGGAGTAGGTAGGTATTGACCGTGGTTTCTTTAATGGGGGGTGGGGATGGGATATGGATGTCTAGGGTGATTAGCTTGTGTTGGATCTGACCAGCAAGGAGTTGACCTGGCGTGGAACACCAGTCACCCATATTGGTAATGACCAGGTCCAGGATAATGCTGCTCCTGGTGGGGTGTGGACAAGCTGATCCAAGGCATTGGAATGTATGAATTCCAGAAAACGCTGAGCGAATGAGTTGGTACATGAGTAGTTTTCCCAGTTGATGGTGGAGTAGTTCAAATCACCCATAGTAAAGGTATTTGGTTGTACCTTAATATTTTCCACTATCTTAAGAAATGAAGAGTGAGAATCCTGGGGCATGGTGGGAGGATCTGTAACAAGCTACAACCTGGATTGCAGTCTTGCCCAGTATTAGTTGCACTTGGATAATTTCGGATGCATTATGTTGAGCAACTAGCCTGGAGGTGTGGATATCCTTAATGAATATGGACACGCTTCCGCCTTTAGTGTATCGGTCCAGGTTAGGTGGCCGAAAGGTGTGGTGTGAATTGTAGCCTGGTAATGCAGGGGTGCTCCCTGGAGCCTTGACCAGGTCTTTGTCTCTGCACAGATTTCGATGTTCTCCATTTTAATGAGTGCCTCGAGTGAGTGCATTTTGAGGTTTAGACTTCTAGCATTGAGTAGCATTACCCTCAGAGTTTGCTTGCATGTACCTGTTACAGTGGTGAATTTAGCATTTGAACCTTGCCTAAAAAAGGCACTATAGAGGTGGCACCCACCCTCTTGCTTCCACTCACTTCTATCCCTTGTAGAAGACCTATAATCTCCCCCTAAGGTGCTTCACCTCAAAACACCTTCCCCAGCAGTCCATGAGTGAACACCATACTATCACAAATCCAGCCACTACCCACAAAACAAACCCTAACATTTTCTCTCAACCCCATCTTTCTTATGCTTGTCTCAAGCAATGTTATCTATGGAATCCTGTACATTCCATGTACTATCCTACTTTTAAACTATGGTATTTTGATAAATTTTGTACTTTGAAACTGTAATCCTATGCATTCTTGTAAAATCATGTGGTTTCCTAAGAAAATTTTCTTGGTATGTATAAATATCTTACTTGTATGTTATTCTGTAGAGCTTTTCTCCCCAGGCCTATGCTGAAAATGGGCATGTATCCAGTCAGAATATCCCGGTCAACAAACGTAAAATAAATAAATTTATTAATCACTATTTGTCCATAGACTTCATCAGAAGACTATGAAAAATATGCTATAAACCTTTTAAATGCATACAAAAATTCAAAGAAACCAATAAAAAATCAGTCCGTTATCTAATAAGACCCATGATAACGAAAATGTGTTAACTCTTTAAGGTTCAAGTATTAATAGCCAACTTCCTATCAAATAGAAAGCATTTAATATTAATCTCATTGAGACTGGGTGGCTAATGGGTAGCTAAACGAAGGTTCCACTCAAACTCCCTTTTCTGCACCTGGTTTTTAAAATTGTCACCACTTAAATCTTCTTTTATTATCTCCAAAATAGTGAACGTGAAATTTTTAAAGCCAATACACTTCACAGAATGTTTATACAAAGCATTGGTCTCATTTATTACCTTAACAGCATATATATGTTCTTTATCCAAACTCCTTGGAGTCATACCTACATGGCATATTTTTCATAGTTTTCTGATGAAGTCTACAGATGAATAGCAATTAATAAAGGAGTTACTACACTCAATTTTTTTTCTTTTCTTTGGCTGAGATTTTTCCTGAGCACTTTCCAGTGGTTTTGTTTTTTTTTTTGTTTGCTTTTACACTGGTGGTTGGATACAACTTGGCTTTGCAGTTTATAATTATCACTGTCTCTATCAGGCTGAACCATCATTTCTTTTTGCTGCTGTAGAGAAACATCCATTTTATTAGTTTTTTTTCTTTAAATATCCTGCTGAAGAATTACATTGTCAGTTTCTTAATTAGTTTGTTTAGAAAGTTTTCTTGCTTAGATCCAGTGCCTTTTTTTGAGAGTTTCCATTCCATTAATAACATGCATCACGAAATATGTTTCTTCAAGTTCTTGCCAGATGTCAATCCAAATGAAATTAATTTGGGTTTGTGCTGTATCCCTCAGTGTGCAGCTCCTCAGCTTGCTTCTAATATCAGAAATGAGATTTTAGTTCTGGGTCAGACATAAATTGCGAATATTCATCATCATAAATAAGACCATCTAGAAACGCAAGCTTTGCATGAATTGTTTTATTATAATAAATGAAGGTATAATATAGGCCATGAAACTATTTCATTATGTGTTTGTAACTAAGCAAAAGGTACTTAATATAAAGGTGACACAATGTGTCTAAATACAAAATGCAGATATTCTATATCTTTAAAGATACTACCAAATTTTGGCTTTTAAATGTTGTATTCCTAATATATAATATACAAGCTGCAGCGCTAGAAAAGTATAATCATGGTCATTCACATTTTCTGGGAATTAGCAATAGTTCACAATTGCACATCAGTAATTATTTAGATTACTGTTTTTATTGTAACTGGTGAGAGTGGTGATTAGCTGAGTGAGATCACAGAGATTTTATTGACTGCTTAAGTGAGTCTGTGGAAATAGACAATATTAAAATCACCCACTATGTATTTTTCTTGGGAGATGTTGGATGAGACCCAGGAGAGGTAGCAGTAGACACTTAAGCACCTACGATGGATAGATGCATAATGTCTTCTTTTGGCTGAGTTTGTGGGTAGATACGAGAATTTCTGCCATACCAAATTGTGGAGGATTTAGTGGTGAAGGAGAATTTTTGTATAGTATTGCAACTCCACTGGCCCTTTTTTGTCTGTCTGCTCTTAGTATATTCTAGTTTGGCAGTAATCTTTCATTTTTTTTTTGTTTCTTTATTAAGCCAGGTTTTAGTTAACCTACATGCACCAGATATAGTAATAGTAAGTCAGGCATAGGACTGTCTTATTTTATTGTAGATGCTTTTAATCTTGATTTGTGTAATCTTAAGGGAAGAACAAGTAGTGCTGTGTTGTGTTGTACTGGAGGGGTGTGGTTTGTGGGGGTTGTAGAGTTTAAGGTTTGGAGGGATGTAACTGGTCCAGGGTTAGGATGGGTGTCTCCACTGAACCCTGCTATTTTATCAGACTGGAATGTGATCAGGCTGCTCATACCTACCTTAACCACTCTGTATCCAACAGCCCTTGTTCTGCCTAGCAACAGAATAAACAGCCTGTGCAGGTCTTGAGCCCAGGACCCTGTACACTATAGTCACAGCACATAACGACTAAGCCATCATAGCTGTCTCCACTGAGTTTGTTTGGGGAGATATGTTGGTTGTAGGATAAGCATTTCATTTTAATTTTTTTAATTTTTAATTTTAGCTTACAGATGATGGGGCTGTTTAAGTATAGGTTGTGTTTGAAAAAGTCTGTGGTATCGGGAGAGTACAAGGTGGATGATATCTTGGCTGAATTAAGTGTTGAGTCTGCTGTAGTATGACAGATAGTACAACTAGGATAGTGGTGATTGGTGGTGTGGTATTGGGAGAGTATAAGGTGGGTGTTACCTTGGGTGATTTAAGGGTTGCGTTTGCTGCATAATGTTGAATAGTGCAACTAGGAGGATGCTGACAGGTTGTAGGAAAGTGTGAAGTTAAAGGTGGTATGTGGATGAGTAGCAGGAGAAGTGAGAGTCGGCATGGAGACTGGTATGGTGGGTGAGCAGCAGGACAAGTGAGAGTCAGCATGGAGACTGGTATGGTGGTTAGTTGTAGGATGATATTTTGACAAGTTTAGGGATGGGTGGAAAAGGAGGGATGATGTGTTGTATTAGAAAAAATAAGGTGTTGAAATGTTGGTAAATAAGATGGCAAGAGAGTACGCTATGATATGCAGGACAGAAGAGAGGACTGGATAGTGGAGGGAGTATTGAATGAAATATGGGAGGGACTGCAGATAGTTGCTATATGCAGGCATTATAGCACTATGATAGATGTTGGATTCCCAGCAGGCTGTATGATAGGACCCAGAAGTTAGGAGAGTGATGGCCACCTCCACAGAGAGGCCAGTTATTAGTGGAGTCCCTCAGGGCTCAGTGCTGGATCCACCCCTTTTTGGCATCTGTTTTCTAGAAATCAAGGCCAGCATCATGAGCCTCTGGCTAAACATTTTTGCAGATGACTGTAGTCATAGAATCCCCCAAGACACTAATATCCTCTTGGAATGGTGAATACAGACAAATAACTGGTACCATAGACATGGTTTAAAAAACAATGCCAAGAAATGCATAATAGTAGCATTTTGGATGTCCATTACAACAGGAAACTACCTCACTGATAACACACCCCTAAGTGTAGACCAACTAGTCCGGTATTTGGGAATGTATGTAGACAGTAACCTGGATTTTGATCAATGTGTCTAGGGTAGTAAGACAATTATTCTATGTTGCTCAACTTATAAGCAAGGGTATTGCATAAAAGTCCAAGAAGTCACCTTTCCACTGTATTGAGCCTCCATCAGGCCAATCAGTGAGTACAATGCCCCCTTCCATATGTACCTGACCAGGCACATGCAGCAAATGGAACATCCCCAGAGGCTTCTCACAAAATATGCAGATTACTAACAACATGGCCTATGCAGGTTGTCTCAAAGCTGTATTGCTATACTCTGTTTCCTACAGACTGTCGAGGGATAATCCATGTCTAACATACAAGGCATCCCAGGAACTCACTCTGATGGACCTGTGGCATATCTACAAAACAAATTAATATCAGAGCTACCCCATCCAGTGACTTAAACTTTGCTTACAATAAAATAGGACTGAATGGAGGGGCAGGTACGTGTCTCAGAGAATACCTCTTGTCAAGAATGGGCTTCCCATCCATGTGAAGCAGTGTTCTTCCCTAACCCTATTCAAGCATAACCTGGACCAGTGGTTGAGAAATCATACTTTAACCCCTGGTCTGTCACCTATGTCTCTAATGGACAGAAGCAACCTGTAAATGTTTCACCATGCATGCCGTAGCCTACACATTACCCTAAAAAATAACATCATCTTGGATGCATGACTAGGCTTAAAAAGGCCCCTTGTGATGGTTAACTTAGTATATACCTACGAACCTAAAAGGGAACTGGAAAGGTAGAACATACTTTCTTTTCACACAGACACAATAGCTAGGCAAGGCTGGATAGAGGGTGCATATTGGTTTAATATAATGAAGCACTATGGCAAGTAAAAGCAGCTCTAATACTGATGTCTGATCATGCACTGAAAGAAAAAGGACCAAGACTAAATAGTGGAAAGGAATTTTTGAAGTACTGAAGGTTGTCTACGGGAAATGTAGGTAAAGAAGTGAGAGAGCAAGAGAAATGTCTTGAATATTTAATACCTAAAATATTGGACAAGTCACAGAAAGGTAGGGGCATGGTTTCAGATTAAATAAAAAGAGAAGCAGAGGACATGCAGTGGCAAGTAAAAAAAAAAAAAAAAAAAAAAAAAGTAAAAATATCAATGAGTGAGGCATGTGGAAATTGTTGGTCATACAGAATGAGAAAAGACTAGAGTGAGATTAAGCAGATGATCTAAATAGGTGAAGAGGGAATAATATGAATGAAGAAGGCAGCAGGTGAAATGCATTTCATTAGCTGAAATGCAGAGTTATCAAAAGCACTTGCAATGATGCTTACAGCAGAAGAGACTAAGGGGAATTTACAAAATAAAGAAGGGAGAGACAGATGTAATAGAGGGAAAGTAGAAACGATTCTTAGAATGTTACCAACAGCTGTTAGGGAAATGATGGATCATACTTTGATAGAAGAGGAATGACAAGGCTGGCAGTTTCCACCTATTATTCAGTTAACTGAACAGGAAGCAGAATAGATTACAAGGAAGGTAACAGTGAAGGCAGAGAGTAGAATAGCTAAAGGGAACTCACCAGGAAGTGAAGGGATATCAACAAAAAGGCATTCAATAAGGTAGACTGGAATTATATGCTTGAGCTATTGGAGAGATGGAGATTTCCAAATGATTGAATAAGGATCCTAAAAAAGATACGAGTGTAATGGCTAAAGTGAAGATTCGAGCTACAGGGAATAGATAGGGCTACCCACTACCCCCCTAGCTATTTGACCTATACATAGTGCCATTGGCAGAAGCAATAAGGAGGTACACACACTGGAGCATAAGAGGAAAATTAATACTGTATGTGGATGGCATTCTCCTGACATTGATACGTTATACAGATGATGTATAGAAAGGATGTAGGGATGAGTATAATATAAAGTAAACAAAAAAGCAAAATAGTAATAATAAATCAAGATGAGAAAGTGAGGGAAGATAAGGAGGAAAGATACAAAATACGGGAGGGAAAAATGAAATATCTTGGCATCTTACACACCGATACCATAACAAGCTCAAAGAAGTTTGACATATGAAAAGGTAAGATGAAAGAGAAAATGAGAAACTGGCAAGGAATTAAGTTAGATATAGGCCAAAGAGCATAGGTGGTGGTACAGCGGTAGCATTGTTGCCTCACAGAAAGAGGTTTTCCTGTTCGATTCTCGGCTGGAGTGCCTTCTGTGTGGAGTCTGCATGTCCTCCCCACAGTCGAGTGGCCTCCGAAAGACATGCGTGAATGGGCGTGCCTTCGCTGAAGGTTGGGCGTCGGGTTGGCAACTCGGTACCATAAAAATCGACTGCCAATCATTAGTGGACCGGAGTTCCACTGTGGCGACCCCTAACCAGGAAAAGCTGAAAAGACAAACATAGGCCAAAGAGCATAGGTAATATAAATGAATATATTAACCTGATTTCTATATTCAGGGCAGACATTTTTGTTACTCCCAGATAAGATTTCATTAAAGAAGATGAAGAAAAACTGCAGGGAGTACATATAGAATGGGGGAAATCTTGAGTTACGTGGCAGAGGATACTGGAAAGCCTAGAGAAATGAGATTAATAGAGACAAGACTACACAGCAGAATGGAAGATGATATGGAAAAGAAAGGTGTCGTGGAGATGGGAGGGAGATATAATAACCATGTTGCTGGAGTGCCTCAGAGAAGAGGTGAAACTAGAATGGACAAGGGAAGCACAAAGGTTATTTGGTAAGAAGTGGATAGAATGGGAAGGAGGAGTACGGAAGGAAAGGGTACAACCAACGTGATTTCTGCAGGAAAACAGGAAAATTAAGAATGCACTTTGGAGATGGAGTATAAGGCAAGAAAGAGTTAAATGCTGACTATAGATGATGATAAGAGGAGATAATAGCATGGGAACAAGTTATGGATCAATTCTAAATCTGTTACCATGGAATTTCCAAGTTAAAAAATTAGGAATGAAGTAAGGCATACTCGGATTAATACAGGAAACAGATTGTAAAAGGGAAGAAGGAAGACCAATATGAGGGCTAATAAGAACAGGAAAGAAAGTGGATAACAGGAGTTTAAAAGTGTGGGGGGGGCAATGTGGGGGGGGGCAATGGGAGGCAGAGAGAAAAGTGAGTCAGCAGAAATCACAAGGCTACTGAGGTACATCTCTAAAGCCAGAAAATTTGAGATTTTTGCTTGTGTCTGCATGGATGCTTTTATATACCAGCAAGGTTAGCTAGGATTTTTTCACCTATATATGGCACATGTTGGGGATATAAAGAAAGTTGAAAATGGAAGCATGTTTTCTGGAGCTGTGGGAAATTAGACACATATAGGAACTAGCTGCAAGTGTTGATAAATAGCACATCACTGGGAATAGGAGAATTAACTGCTAAGCTATTCTAAATGGGATATGATAAAAAATATCAGAAAACAATAAAGAAATACAAGGCTTGCTGGCTGGCTATAGTAGGGAAGAAAGTAAGGGAGGGGAAAATAGAGAAAATGGAAAAAGATGGAAGAGCAGCAGGGAGATGAAAGTGAAACTAGAAGCATAGAATGTGTGGAAAAGAGATAAGGATACATGTTGACATTACAGTCAGAAGCAGAGGGAAAGGAGACACTAAAAACTAGGACAACATAAGGAAAGGGACAAAGCGAGAAAGTAAAGAAGGAAAGTGAGCTATAAAAGGAAAAGGAAAGATCAGCGAGGCAGATGGCTGTTAAATAACACCAGTGTTAGAGCAACTGAAATAAACCAGTCCTGGCGGAGTGGGATTAATGAGGTTATTAGCATGGGAAATGATAGCACAGAAATACAAAAAGTGTGACTCTGAAAAAGAAAAGTGAGGGAAGCTAAATGGGAAAAGGTACAGGGAATTATTGTGTTATGTATATAGTATTGTTTTATGTATATAGTTTAAGACATCTGTTTGTATGAAAGTGTAAAAAAATTAGAACTTTGCATACAAGTTACATATAGTAAAATTATATTATGGATGTTAAAACTAGAAAATGCATAACTGCCATACCTCTCAACTGTCCAGCTTTTCATGGAATGTCCAGATTCTTGCTTCATATTTCCAGTTTGTTCTTCATAAAAATTGTGGGTTTCTGGCAAATAACCAAGGATTGAAGTTACTAAATAATGACCTACATTTGATTTTCAGACTCCGTATCCTTCAGAAAATACATGCTAACAGAAATCCTGTTCTAGCAAATTGCTAAGTTTATAAGAGTGATATTTAAAATGTGTCCCTATTTTTTGGACCTTTGTCCCCCTATAATTTTAGGCTTTGTCCAGATTTCTTGCACTAAACTTGAGAGCTATGGTAACTACTGAGAACAGGTGAGTGGTGACATATGAATAAGTAGTGCACAAGACATCATAATCATAATACACCTCTCACATATTTAGATATTTTATGCAACTCCCATCTATCAGTACTTTATTCTTAATAACGTTCTTTCATAGACCCACATTAGGTAAACCTATTGCCCACCCTTCAGGTAATTAACAGTTTTATTTGTCCCAATTTCATTATTTAACAGTTCATAAATAAACATTGTTTGTTAAACCACCCTTAATCTCACTTCTCTTATTTATTTTTCTCTTAATTTTATGCACTAAACTGTTCTTGCTACCATTGCCCTATATACCAAGTTTGTAAACATTCTCATTAATTCCCCGCTTTATATAATTTGGTTTAGTTGGAAAAGTGGAAACAGTTACACACATGTACCTTCTTTTGGCCAGAATCACAGATTGATTGTTTTCTGTCCTACAATATTCTGTGCAAGTGGAACACACACTCCTATGGCTCGCTCTACTCCCCTACCCTCTCTACCATTCCCGTGCACCCCTACTTAGTCGAAATTTAAACCTCTCTATCTCCAGCCACCTCAGAGCTCAACAAATGAGACATTGATGGTGTGTTCTTTGCTCTGGAGAGTGCTTTTAGGACATTTTCCCTAATGGTTGGGAGGCTTATGATTTATGGTATTTCCTGAGAGGGGGTGACTGGGTGGGGGGATACATTGGAGCTGAATTTGTTGGCCATTAAATCTGCTGTATGTTCAGCTCCATTCACAATTAGCACTTTGCTGTATGCAGCCTTTGAGATTAGGGACATGGCTAAAGAATGCCTTGTGTTTGTCCTTGGCCTGGGATGTAATTTTTACCCAAAAACTGGATTTAGTAGACTTGGTTTGCCTTTTAAGGGTTTTTTTTTTGGAGTTTTATCCTGCTGGGCATTGTATTCCCTGACCTTTTGCTATGACGTTCTTCCTTATGTTGTATAGCCTATTGATGTTTGGATTCCACAAGAGTGGCTTGTTTTTTGTTTTTAATTGTGGTAGGCACAGCTGTCTATATGCATTTATTAACATGATAATACGGAGTATCTTTGAATAATTCCATATAGGCAACTGTGTTCTCAGGGATGGGGGGGCCTTGAAGGTTGTTGGATGTCTGCCTTAGAATAGTTTCTAAATGCTATGGGGTTAGCTGGGGTCACAGGTATTTTTTTTTTTCAAAGGAGATGTCTTCTGTGGTAAAGTTGAATTATAAAGCTATTTTGCTTGCAGGATGCAGAGATCTCCCATGTTAGTGAGGACCAGATCCAGTAGGTTTGCTATCACAGTGGGCTTGTGGAATATCTGATACAGGGTGTTAGTTTTTACTAAATCAAGGAATTTCTGCACCTGTAGGTTTGGGCTCATGTACAATTCCCAGTTTATAGTGTGATAGTTAGTTACCCAAGAATAAGGACTTGGGTTGAATGGTGAGTGTATCCACTAAGTATGAGTTATGAGTTTCAAGGATCACAGAGGGGAAACTATAGCCATCAAGGATATGGTATGGGTATGGTATGCTAATTTGGTTGTGCAGATGTTCAAGCTCATCATCCTGTTTTGACCAGCGTTGAGGAGACCTTGTTACTGAGGTAGATTGAGACACCTCCACCTTTAGTCCCTGCCTGTACAGTAGCTGACTGAAATAGCGTCAAGGAGACCTTGTTATTGAGGTAGATTGAGACACCTCCACCTTCAGTCCCTGCCTGTACAGTAGCTGACCTAAATGTGTACAAGGCCTTGCACTGCTGGGGTGCTGTACATAGCTTGAAACCATGTCTTGATAACTGCACATTTGTCTGCATCCTCTAGTATGAGGAGAGCTTGGAGGGAGTGGAGTTTCTTTTTTAGAATCCTGGCATTGAGCAGTATCACCTTTAGACTGTCTTGGGTTGATTTTGCTGTGCTGGAAGGTTTCAGTTTAGCATTGCCTACAAAAGGCACTATGGGAGAAGACTGTTTACCTAATATTGTGGTCTGTCAACTATATCCTCCCATGCTGACAAATATTTTACCACCTTGGAATGTGACCAGAAAGTAACCAATCATTAAAGTCCATCATCATCTCTTCATGTTGTGGCATCCCTGTTGAAGGTAGAATGCTGCTCAATGCTAGGCTCATACCAGCCTGGGATACATTACTATGAGAGCTCTGTAATGTCTGTCTCTCTCTATAGAGTCCAGACAGATGCATCTTGAATCATTTACACCCACGTGGACTTTGAAAGAGTCATTGGGTTGAGTGGTAATTAGCCTTATGGACTTTGAAGTCCAGGCTCCATGTTGTGTAGCTGTATATGTTGTAGTGGGTGTTGTTTTGAGGTGCTTTTGGGGCTGATGAGGATATCTGTTGTAGGCCAAATGTCTGGGAAATGTTTGTGGTTTATGAAAATCCCTTTTGAGAGCCTCAGCATATGTGCGACTGAGCCAAGTGTGTGCATTTCTGACAACCTGCTTAGTATTGTGTGCTTGTATGTTGAAAGCTTTGCCTCCTGTGACATTGTGTAAATACATCTCTCACATACCTTATTAGTTTGTTTGGGAGTAAGCTAGTTGTTAGTAAACATAAGCCAATTGTTACATTGCCTCAGGGCACCATATCCTTTAAGTGGGCTCTGGAGGTAGCATGAATGTGTGTGTCCATGATATCTGGCCCTAAGTGGGGACAGTGCTTGTCCCAGTGCAAACTAGTTTCTATTCACACAACCTTGTAAAAGGGTAGTCTTTCTGAGCCACAAGTGTAAGAAAGAAAAAAATTAAGTACTAGCAACAAATACAAAGAAGCAAATTACTCCGTAACACTTCTTGGAAGGCTTCTCTAAAGTGCAGATCTCAGCAATCAGAAAACAGTAAAATATTAGCAACCTTTAAAATGATTTAAGTGCAAAGTCAACAAATAAAGCTGTAGCACTCAAATACAGTTAAGTGAAAAACAGTGAAATAAACCTCTTATCTGCCAATGATGGAACGAGCTTAATTCAGGACTCATGTGGAGAGAAATTTAGCAGGAGGCAATTTCTAGTTAATGGAGGTTTACTCGAGCAATACAGGTTTGTTGGGTGAGCACTTAGTATTATGGATCTATGGAGAATGATTGGAAAATGTACTTAAATAGCTTACTCATCTGACAAAAGCAACAGAAGAGGGGAAATAGAGACTTGAAGTCAGATTCCCCCAAGAGCAGAAGCCAAAGAGAGAGTTTTAAAACCACATTGGGGAAAGGGTGGGAAAATCAGGGGGAAAATTTCAAACTGTAAGAAGCAGACTAGCTAAAGGGCGGATCCAATCAAACAAAGCCAGTGTTGGAGTTCTGTGCTTTCAGAAACTGTAGCAAGTCACAGGTCTTATTCCTGTCCCTCTGAGCCACAGCTCAGTGTCACCATGCAGGTTAGAATTTCAGACACCAGCCTTTACACTTGGTGAAAGGGAAAAACTGTAATATATAGGGAGCACGACTTGATGTAAAAGTGGGTAGTGGGATGTACAGCAAGATCATTGGAGGGGAGATCAAAGTAAACAGGGACTGGAAAGCAAATTTAAGCAGGTAAGTGATGAGCAGAATATAAAACTATAGCAGGAAAACTGGAATATAAACCATGGTAAAACCACTAATGTATAAATCCCACAGAAGAATTTACAATACTGCCACTATTGCAATCCCACTACAGTCTAATGCACAAGACTATGCAAACATTTACCAGTGATACTGTTTATGGAAAAAAATGAAGTAATTGAGTAAATGAGGATCAGATATCGTAGTAGTTCACAGTTCTGTCACAACTGTAAATAAAATTAAAAGACCAAGGCCCCAGACCGGGTTCAAAATGCAAACAGCTAGCTTTTACAAGTAGTTCAACTTATGGAGATAGAAGTGCTGTATAAGATATAAATGATGCTAAGCTCTTACAGTAATTAATTTTACCACAACTGTAAATGAAGATACAAGACTAAGGTCTCAGAACAAACTAAAAAAATACAAACATAACATTTTGGCTAAAACATGGAAGGAAAAAAGCAGAAAAATACAAAAACACCATCACTAAACAGGTCACAAAGTATAACTGAAAATATGTAAGCAGAATTGAAATCTTTTCACCAAAAAAGGAAGAAAAAAAGCTTTATTTCTCGCAGTTCAGGGCTTTTTCACACCTCTCAGTATCGTGAATCATTCAGCTATTCTCCTTATATCCACCATACCTTTTATTTGTATGAAATACATCAAATATTTTCTTTCTCTGCAGAGTCTTCTACTTCTTGGGCCCCTATCTACCTTGACTCTGGCTATTGTGATGTTCCAGTCCCCCACATACAGGTTATTTCCCTCCTGAAATGTCACTATTACTGTTGAGTCCTGTTATCTCATTTACTGAAGTGTGTAATGTTATACACATTGCCACTATGGTGCTCTTAAGACCATCTATTCTTCCTTTCATTCCACCATCCCTGCTTTCTTGTCTTTTTGCCTCACTTTTATTTCCATTGGCCACATTTTCTTTTCTTTTTCAGAATCCCCACCCTTCTCTTTCTTGTTCCTCAGGAAGAACTTGCTGCTGTATTATATCCCCATCCTCTTGACTTTTTGTAGTCATCCTGTGAGAGGTGTGTTTCTTGCATGGCTAATATTTTTTTAGTCTTTTTTTTGGGGGGGGGGGGGGTTGCCTTGGACCTTATTGTTATCAGCCCAGCCCCCAGTACATAATGTCCACACTAGGTGTTTACTCTCAAACCCCCTTGGAGTTGCTCTGTTTTTTGCTAGGGCTATTCAAAGATCCTGAGGGTATCCTGCAGGCTTTGATATGTGCTTCCATTTGGGAGGAGGTGGATTTTTAATGATCTACCCACTTCCCTTTCCCCACCATCCACACTTATTTTTACATCTAAGGGCAACTCCCATCTTTGGACCATGTGCGAAGAACAGCATCTTCCCATCTGGGATGGGCATGCCCATCCTTTCCGTGACTCTCAATCATTCACCTGAGCTGCTACTCAAACCCAGGTCAGTTGGGCTGTAGTCAAGCCTTTATCCATCTGTGCCACCAGAGTTGCTCATATGGCTAATATTTAAGCATTTTCTTTCCTCATCTGGCTTACATTCACACTTTCTTACATTTCCTTCCCAGCCCATTTACATTCAAGGACTTACTATTGTTTCTAGCATTCTTTCTTATGTGACTGAATATTTTTTTCACCTTTTCTCTCTCATTTTCTGCCCATTTTACTTTTACTTTTTTGTGTGGGGTTTTTCCACATCCTTGTCTTTGTCTCTGCTCCTTTGTTGTGTCCAGTTCTGTGAAGCTATTTCCTTCAGCTGTGGTTTTTAATAACTTTGAATAAAACTATATACATATGCACTAATAAGATTTCCATTTTCATTTATTTCTCCACTCTGTGCAGTTACATGCACTCGCTGGCCCTCCATTCTGTCATGATCATGACAGTGCAATAAGTTGCACTTAGTCTCCTACTCCAGTCACCATTCCAACTTCTGTGCCTCCTGTTGTTACTTCCACCTTTTCCCAATCCTTACTACTTTAATTTCTTTTTGTCAGTTTCTTTCCTTTCCCCTACTTTCTTCCAGTATCTCTATATTGTGCTCCATTTCCCTCATTTTTCACCCCCCCCCCCCCACACACACACACACATTTTATACAAAATCCCTTTGTCAGTTTTTTTTACCTTAAAATGCTGGAGCTGCTTTGTTCACATTCTTTCTTTATCCATTTCTCATGCGTTCCTTTTCTCATCTCAAATCTGATTGTCTTCTTCAGTAGTGGGTAAATGTTAGTATATACCCCTTACACAAAACATAACATGTGCATATTTTTCAATGTCAGAGTGGCTATTGCCTTGCTGATTAAAGGGACTGCCCATCACTTTTGAGTGTTGGGTTCCCCCTTTCCCTTTTTTATGTTGTTCTCATTTGCATGTTTATCATTGCTTTTATGTTATAATGTTTCCTTTTCTTTCTGGTTCAAGCGCATTACCTGGCACTTTCCCTGGTGTGGCTGTTACCTCACTGATTAAAGGGACAGCACTTCACTTTTGAACATTAGGTTTCCCTTTTGTTTTGTATTATTATTGCACTCATGCATTGCTATTTTTACTACACATTCACATTAACATGCTTTTAACACGTGTATATTTTTGATTGCTACTGTGTTGTCACATTTCATTTTTCTTGACTCCTTCACCAGTGGGTTCCTTGGTGTGGCTATTGCCTTGCTAATTAAAGGGACCACATTTCACTTTTGCATTAGGTTTCTCCTTTTGTTTTGCATTATTATTATTATTATTATTATTATTATTATTATTATTACACTCTTGCATTATTATTCTTTTACTTCACATTCACACTAACATGCTTTAATTACATTATTTTCCTGAGCCCATCATCCAAACCATCTTAATGAGTTGATTTGCTGATTCTTTACCTGTGTTAATGTCCTTTCATTCAGCATGCTTTTAAGAGCCATTCTATGAAATTTTATTTATTTATTTTACATTTGTTAACCAGGGTGTCTGTCTGAGCCGAAAAGGCCCTTTTTCAGCAGAGGCCCGGGGAGAAAAACTCCACACGTTTAGTTATTTAGACGTGATCAGTATACACACAAATTACAAGAGACGTGCTTTTACAGTGGTATGCAGCAGATAAACAGTTACAGTAGAGAGAACAAGCAAAAAAATATTAATTTTAAAAATAAAGGTAATAGATTTGTGGTGTACAGCTGAAATTTGGAACATAGGTAGAATGCATACATAGTACACAGGTACAGTACATACATTGTAGATTAGCCAGTGTTTGTGAGTAAGATTGAAAACTATTATAAAGTGCTCTAGATTTAGTATGTATATGTTGTCCGCTTTCAATAGCCTGGGGAGCAATCATGGCACTGCCAACTTTGCTTGAGATGTTGCCTGATGAGGTCTTTAAAGGAGGCTTTGGATTATGTGTTTTGATTGCTAGTAGGGACAGAGTTCCATTTTTTAGACACTGAACTACTATATAGTGCATCTCCAAAGCTGTTGTAGCTGTTTGTGACTTTTAGTAGTAGTTTGCTTGATGATCTAAGAGGCCTTTTGGCTGAGTGATGTTATACTAGGTTTTTGAGGGCAGAAGACTTATTGGGGAGGTAATAGATAGAATGACAGAGGCAGAGCTGATTGTAGGTTAGGAGGTTGGGCAGTTCAAGCCATTGGAGCTGTCTCAAAGCAGTACAGTGATGAGTTCTATATGAGCAATTTGCAGCAAAGCGGGCAATTCTATTATAGCAGGCTTCCATTTTGCTTAGTTCAGTTTTGTTGAGATTAGTCAGAATGGGAGATGCATAGAGTAGGGTGGATAGAAGTTGTGAGCGAGCAATGGCTGATCTTGTGTTGTAGGTAAGAAATGGTTTGATATGGTAGAGTGACCCCAGTTTGGCATGTACTTTTTTAATAGTTAAGTTGAGATGACTATCAAATTTTAGGTGGGAGTCTATGGTTATTCCCAATAACTTAGCCTGTGCCACTGGAGCAATTAGAGTAGCATTTGTGGAGTAGATAGTGAATTGACTGTTAGTGTTTTTGTTAGAACTGCTTATAATCATAAGCTGAGTTTTCTTTATATTGAGGATAAGTTGGGCTTTGGTAAGGTAGTTTTCAACATCAGAGAATGCTAGTTGAGTTGTTTGCAAGAGGGTGGGAATGTTTTGTGCAGCACAGATTAAGGTAGTGTCATCTGCATACTGAATTATTGATGCATGCTGTGTGGAGGTATGGAGGTCATTTGTGAAGACTGTGAATAGTAGTGGTCCTTAGATAGAACCTTGTGGGACTCCTATAGTTATGGGCAGCTGAGGAGAGAGAGAATTTTCCCATTTCACAGCTTGGTACCTGTTAGTTAAGTAGCTTTGGAACCAGGTAAGAGTGGAATTTGATAGATGATATTGGTTTAGTTTGTTTAGCAGGATTTGGTGTGAGACCGTATCAAATGCTTTGGACATATCCAAAAAAAGAGTTGACACTTGTAGGCCTTCATTTTTGAGACGGTTTACTGTGTCTGTGAAGCAGAGGAGGGCTGTAGTGGTACTATGGGCAGGTCTGAAACCATGCTGAGTAGGTGACAGGATGTTGCTGTCTAGGAGATAGTTTAGCATCTGGGTATGGAAGCATTTTTCTAGGATTTTGGCCAGGGGGGAGAGTAAAACAATGGGTCTGTAGTTAAGTTCAGTGGAGGTCCCGCCTTTATGTATGGGTGTAACATAGGATATTTTCCAGAGTTTAGGCACATAGTTTTCAACAGTTGATCTGTTTATGAGAGTGGAGATTGGGATAGCAATAGCATCTGCTGTGAGTTTCAAGAAATAGCTGGGGAGTAGGTCGGCTGCTGTTGATGAGGTTTTTAGTTTGGAGAGTATGCTTTTGAAGTGGTGGAAACTGTTTTGAGGGTAAAGCTTGTATTAGTGTTATTTGTGTTGGGGGGGATAGTG
Organism: Protopterus annectens; assembly: GCF_019279795.1. Classification (NCBI taxonomy): domain Eukaryota; kingdom Metazoa; phylum Chordata; order Ceratodontiformes; family Protopteridae; genus Protopterus; species Protopterus annectens. The sequence goes on along the minus strand of NC_056734.1, from coordinate 766,920,583 downwards.
AGGAAGGAACTGTCCTGTGATACTAAGGATAGAATTGAGTTCACAAAGTGGGAGTTGAATTGTGTTTCGATGGGAACTTTAGTGTCAGGGGTGGTTGACTTGGTAGTCTTTGGGTGGATTTTAGTAGCTGGTTTACATTTTTCCAAATTTTTTGCGGGTTGTGTTAGTATTTAGTTTATAATGTGTAGTAGGAATTTTTGTCCAGCCTAATGCATTTTTTTGTACGGTTGCACAGTTCTTGGTACTTAGGCTTTGTGTTTCTTTGTTTTTTTGATAGTAAAGCCAGACAGTGTCTCTGAACTTGAGGATTTGTTTGGTTTCTTTACTGAGCCAGGGGTTTTTAGAGGTTTGAACCTTGATTTCGTGCAATGGAGCGCCAGTGTCTAGGTGTTGTAGAAATGTCTTGTCGAAATATGTTACAGCCTGGTCAAGTGGGAGGGTTTTGAGGGGGTCCAGTGACAGTTAAAGTGTTGAGGACCTCAGGAGAGAATTTTTTTGTTTCTAGTGGATATATAGTTAGTGGTTTTGCATATGCTTGTTCTACTACGTATAAAGTATATTATGTTGTGGTCACTTAAGGTGTCTTGGAGACTGCCTGTGTGAGGGTACAATGTGGGGTTGTTAGTTAGGACCCAGTCAAGGATGGATTCCCTTTTAGATTTTTTATCACATCTAGTTGGAATTTGGACTAGCTGCTGGCAGCCATGGAGATTTATTAGATTACTTGGTAGTTCTGATATACAGGTGAACCAATCTAGGTTGAAGTCCCCCAGAATAAAGGTTTCTTGTGAGTATGTGGAAGAACACCAGGATAAGAAGTCTTCAAGGCTAGCAGGTGTGTTACCAGGTGGACTCTTAATAACAATTGTGGTGTTGACCTTTTTAGGGTGAAGTTGTAAGAGAAGTATGTCCCAATTATTGGGGGAGGGGTAGGAGTTTGGTAATTGATGGACAGTTAAGTTGGACTTGTACAGTAAGGCAGTTCCACCCCCTTTATGAAGTGGTCTGTCTTGTCTAATGGTATTGTAGCCGGTATGGAGAACTTCTGAGTTAGCTATGTTTTTATTTAGCCAGGTTTCTGTTAAAGCAACTATGTCTGGGGAGTAGTGTGCTATTGTGGCCTGGAGTTCAGGTATTTCATTTTTGATACTTGTAATATTAATATTTAGCATTAAAATATGGTTGGTTTTGCTGCTGCTGTTGATTTGCCCAGGGATGAAGAAAGTGGGGGTGTTATGTTCGGACATTTGTGTTGGAGCAGTTTGTGTTGGACAGGATGGATTTGGGCCTGGGTTGGGGTGGATATCCCCACTTATGGTGAGAATACAGATGTTAGAGTTTGGTGAGGAGTGTGAGAAAGTATTGTGTTTTTTTGGAGTAGGAATGAGACCATATGTGTTTAGTTCTGAATTGGTCCGTTATGTAGTTCTTGAATAACTGTGGGCAGATATTATAATGTGTGGTGTCTGTATAGGAGAGTGCATAATGTAGTGTTGTGCTGCTAAGTTTAGGGATATTGCTAAAGTGATAACTTGTGGTGGTGTAAAGAATTATGAGAAGATAGACTAGACTTAGTTGTGTGATAGTCATGGTTATAAAGTTTAAGTTGTTTCTAGGTGTGGGGGGTCTGAATAGGAATTATAGGGTTGCACTGTATGTGGAAGGGGAAGTAGTGTGGGTGATGTAAAAAATGCCTAGTGGGAATGAGAGTGATTGAGAGTATTTTGTGTGGAGCAAGTTGGTGTGGTATAATGTGATATGACTTGAGGAGCTGTGATTGGTGGAGGTGATGTGAGGGTGAGCTGTGGGTGTGGCTGTGATTACTATAAATGTAGAGGTAGTGGGGGTGGGAGGGAATAGGGGGCAGGACAGGGGAGCGGAGAAAGCCCGAGCGTTAGCGAGGGCGAACGGAGCAGGGCAGAGCCAACCAAGACAAGAGAAAAAAGTAAGTAGTACTTTACAAATCTGAACACTTTAAACAAATTCCTGAGGTCTAATGGCTTACCGGCAAGCAGAATGTAATTGCTGAAGAGCACTTGTGCCCTGGTGGGAGACTAGAAATTTAAAGATGGCTCCATGCTCAGCAGGATTCTAATATAGACTTTGTATTGGGGGAGGGAGATAGCACAAGGGATGTAAACCAGGTGGAATGCAAATAAACCAGAGAGGCAATCAGTGGAAATCAGTGAAGGCCTCGGAGGGGGTAAGTAATAATTCAAACTACCTGTAAAGTGAAGGAGAGAAGAGACAGCAAAGTTTATTAAGGTTGGGAGTGTGTCTTCACATTGACTTGCTGATTAGTAACCAGTTTGTGCACAGATTAGAGTAGGGAGATACATTAGCAATGAAGGGGAATGTATAGAGATGCAAATAAACAGGTGGGCCTCCAAGTGATACAAACTAAGGCAGAAAGCACTGAGAGGGCTGCTTGATGGTTAATTTAGTCACAGGGATGTGAATTAAATGTATACTGTCTATTGGACAGTTAAGATTACTGCACTAGTGGGGGGGGGGGCACAAGGCTACAACAGTCAGTTTTATTAGCACGCTGAGAACTACTAAGAAATACTGCTAATGTAATAGCTTCACTCTCATAAAACATACAAGTAGAATGCCTGGGTGGACTGACCCTGCTCTTGAGGCTCAAAATGTATATCCTTGTTTAGTTTGCAGTACTGATTCCTTCTTATACTGTATGGGTGGAGTGGTAGCCGCAGACTGCAGATTTACTTGAGTGTGCTCGGCAAGCAGAATGTAATTGCTGAAGAGCACTTGTGTCCTGGTGGGAGACTAGAAATTTAAAAATGTGGTTTCTGTCATGTGATTTAGTTCATAATGGGGGATCTTATAGTAAAAGGCGTGGTTTCATCTTCTTATGAAATTCCCACTCATTTTAATCATATGTACTTCTGGGTTCCTCAGACAGGTGCAGTCCCTTTTCCTTTGACTCTGACCTTTATTGCAGTTTCCACATTTCTTTTCTTTTTTCTATTTTAAGGTAAAAACAAAGGACCCAACCGTCATACAGCCAACTTAGACACAGTGCAAAGCTTTTGAGTTAAGCAACTCTTTCTCAATGCAAGCAATTATATCAATTAACCCAGTAGTTAAATACATTTAAAAACCATGAGCCAGCCTATCAAAAACAATAACAATTAGCATCACAAATATTTAACCCCTTAGGTTCAAAACATTATATACTAACTGAATAAATAGACACCTACCTAGACCTATAATAGTAAAATAGCTGATAAAAAAACAAAGTATAGAATAATATACTATGTAAAAATATAAAAATTGTAAAAATATAAAAATTATAAAAAAAAGAATACTAATATTAAATATGATGGTGTTTTAATTTCAATATGGGTTTAATACTGTTCATCTTATTGTGGCCGGGTGACATATCAGCCTTAAAATAATTTATCCATTTGTATTAAGCAGCTTCAGTTCTAGTAACAATATCTCCTCCTCTTTATTTAGCATATACTTTTTGTAGAACTCAAAACCTAAATACATGTGTATTGACATAGTAAAGAATGTGTTTATATAAGGTGTTTGTTTCAGACCCTCTATGAATTTCTGACAGGTGTGAAGCTATTCTCTCTCTCAATCTTTCTATAGCAAGGTTAGGACTACATGAACAGTAGTGCAAGTGGGAAAAATATTGAATATAAACTTTTCGTTAGCTATAGGATGCTCAGAGTCTGCAGCAGTATTAATATACTTACAATAAATACAATTGTAACATGGAATTGTCTTTTTTTTTTTTTTTTTTTGTGAAACCTGAAATATTTGTTTTTTAGGATTCATATCTTTGTAGCATAAAAGTTGTTTCAAGTTTTTTTCTCTTCTGTATATAAATTGTGGTCTTTCACCTATAAATTTATTTAACTCGCTATCAGATTGCAAAATAATCCAATTCTTTTCTATAATTTTTCATACATCTATTGTATTTAGTTACCTAGCGAAGAGACCAGTTCTTATTATCCATTCTTATATCTGTATTAGAAGTAGAATCACTGTGAAGATGAGGACAACCCATTCTTTCACATTCCGAAGTCCCATATTGTATATTTTTATCAATTTGTGAGGTACTATATCCCCTAGAATAATAATCTTTTGCCATATGATCGACTTCTGTTCTAAAATCCTGATGTTAAGTTGTCTATCTCGCCTTCATTCTTGCTGGATGGGTTCGGAGCTGACCTCGGCTCCGACTCGGCCACTCTAAAAGCTCGAGAGTTGGTTCCACCGGCTTGAGGCTCCCCTTATATCCCACAATGCTAGGCGTGAGTTACCTCAGATCTCGTTTGCCGCTACAGCGATCGAGGTGTTGGTTTTCTACCGGCTTCTTGGTAAGTGACTTTCAAGTAAAGTTAGTGTACTTAAACCCCTTTAGTTTTAATTCTAATACTTGTTTCCCTTAGTTTAGTGGAATTTTCTCCTTTTTCTCTTAAAATCCCGTTTTTTTCTCAAGAACTTATAAGTTCTTCCCTCGGGCCTTCAGGCCTTCTTCCCATTCCCTAGTGAGTGTGTGTGCTGTGTCTCTTAATTTAAAACCTTGTTAGTAGTTTTATTTTTTGAGTTTAAAATAAGGTAGGGTGTAATCAGGGTGTTTGACTGTGTGTGTGTGTGATTACACTTTATAAAATGTCTAAGGACACAAAGGTCTCAGGCTTCAAGAAGTGTGATGCGTGCTGTCAGAAAATGTCTCTGACAGACGGTCACACTTCTTGTGTCTACTGCCTGGGACCTTTGCACCTGCAGGACTCCTGTGCTGTTTGCCATGGCTTCAGTCCCAGGGTCCTGCAGGAAAGAAAAAACAAATTGATTTTAAGAGGTTTACTCAAACCTGAGGACTCCCTTACTGTCTCTTCGGGGAAGCCCTCCAAGGTTGCTAGGTCCTCTGCTCCAGCTACTGAGCCGAGACCTAAGCCTACTAAACCTCCGTCTTCATCGGCTCCGGCTGGAGCCGATGAGTCTCAATCCACAGTTTCTGTGGTTCCCTCGGCTCCGGCTGGAGCCGAGGTATTAGAAATTCCCTTGTCGGCTCCGACCGGACCTTCGGAGCCGACATCTAGGAAGAGATCTAGGTCACCATCCCTTGGCTCCGTTCATTCGGCTCCAGCATCTCCTCTGCTGTCTGAACGGAGCCATAAATCTCACTCCTCTAGGTCATCGAGGCTGTCGGACCATGACCTTCAGAGGGTAGTGAGTCGACTTCTTAAGTCCGAGGCACTGGCCCAAATGCTTCAGAGCCCGACTCATCAGTCGATGCCTGCCCCTGTCCATCAATATGTTCCTCCTCCGACTCCGTTGAGCTCGGAGCTGGGCGCTTCGAACCGAGACTGTGGTAGCGCGGGAGCCGATACAGATGTCTTCGGCTCCGTCGGCTCCGATTTCTTCTTTCGAAGAATCTCGGTGCCGGACTTCCCTCGTCGGCTCCAAGGGGGTGGGTGGCATCGGACCCTTGTCCGACCCCGCTCTTCCTCTCGGAGCTTCGGCGCTGGTGAGTTCGGCTCCGACATCGGCCTCGGAGCCATCACTGTCGGTGCCGAGGGAGGTTCTCAGCTTCTCGGAGCGGGGACCTCTGGCTCTGCCTGACAGGGGTGCGTTCGAGGTCATGCGGAGTGTGTTAGAACCTGGCTCTACTCCACAGTCGGCTCCGTCCGCCCCTCCCTCAATGGTGCCTCAGGTCAAGTCGACTCACTCCCTCATCACGGACTGCAGAGAGCCAGCTCCTCAGGAACCCCCTGTGGGGATCTCATCCTCTTCCGAGGCCTCTCCTGATTTGGCAGAAGAGCCCCCTCGGAAGAGAAAGTGTAAGAGGAAACACATTGATTCACCTGAGTCCGTCACCTCTGACACAGATTTAGAGGATTCCGAGGGTTCCCCCCGTTCCCCTTCTGAAGATGTCTCTTTTGCAGACATTCTAGAAATCCTCAAACAGAGGGGAAATTGGCCAGCCCTCAACCCTTCGGAGGATGAATCTGTGTACCTTGAGGCGTTTGGCTCTCGTCCTTCCACCTCCTGGGTGTCTCCCCTTTGACCCCCTCATGCAGGTGGTAGCTAAAAAGGCATGGACGGCTCCTGATTCAGTGGACCCCACTCCCAGGAGACCCTCAAAATTCATAACGGCACCAGCAGACAAACAGTTCTTGACAAAAGGAGTATCTGTTGATGCTATGGTGGTTGCTGCTGCCACTAAGAAGGAACTAGCTGATCCTTCAGTACCTGTCCATCCACCTAACAAGGAATCTAGGTCCATGGACAGGTACGGAAGCGGATGTTCTCGTCAGCGACATTTGCTATGCGTTCGCTGAACTACCTATGCCATTTTACTCGTCTTCAAAGGGACTTGATCAAAGAAGCGAGTGACATGTTAAAGGATCCTACAGCTGCGGGTTTTCAAGATAAGATGAACACTCAGCTGGCTACCCTGAACTCCATAGCTAACTCCTCCATGCGCCTCCTTTCTTATGCGGCTGATGGAGCGAGCAGGGCCGCAGGGACAGGTGTGGCCTTACGTAGGCATGCCTGGATGCGGCTATGCAATTTTGCGGACCCCTTTAAAACGTCTTTCACTAATTCCCCATTCGATGGATCATCTCTCTTTGGTCCTCAAGTGAAAGAGACCTTGACAAGGTGCGAGACTGATGGCAAGACTCTTTCTGCCGTCGGAGTCCGTTTTTCTACTCCTTCTAGGCCTTACCCCAAAGGCCAGAAAAGTGGGAAAATGTGGTTCCGTAAACAATCTCAAGGGACTTCGCCTGACGCACAAAGTCGGTTCCCCGCCAGAGGCAGAGGCGGGAATAACAATGGTAGACGTTGCCCTCAAGGCAGGGGGGGTTCGCAGAACCAGGGCAATCGAGAAGCCTTCTCTGATAAGCCCTTTCAGCATCCCTGAGGTGTTGCCCGACTGCCCACCTTCAGAGGCAGTCGGGGGAAGATTGTCACTGTACCCAGAAGCCTGGCTATCCCTGACTCAAGACAAATGGGTACAGTCCATCATTTCCGAAGGCTATTCCATTCCCTTTCTTCGCATTCCAAACCAGTCAAAAAAATCCCTTCCAGATGTTCCACCCGCTCAAAGGGATCTAGCGGTTTTGGAAATTTCAAAGCTGCTTGCGAAAAGAGCAATTCAGCCAGTTCCAGCAGACCAGCAAGGATCCGGAATCTACTCAAGGTTCTTTTTAGTTCCAAAGAAAACAGGGGACTGGAGACCAATTTTGGATCTCAGTATCTTGAACAGATCAGTCAAGAAAACAAGATTTCGGATGGTCACGCTGCAGTCCATCCTTCCCCTATTGGGAAAAGGAAACTGGATGTGCTCTATAGACCTTCAGGATGCGTACTATCACATAAAAATGAACAGACGCTCCAGAAGATTCCTCTGCTTCAGGCTGGGAACCAGTCATTTTCAATTCAGGGCCCTGCCCTTTGGTCTCACCACTGCCCCCCGGGTGTTTACCAAATGCATGGCAGTGGTAGCTTCTCACCTGAGACGACAAGGATTCCAGGTGTTTCCTTATTTGGACGACTGGCTCCTCACAGCTCCCACCAAGCATCTCCTTCTGATGGCCAGGGATTACACTTTTCGCATTTGTCAAAAGTTAGGCATTTCAATAAATTGCGAAAAGTCTGTTTTGTCGCCTTGTTGTACTATTATCTTCATAGGCGCAAATCTAGACACAGTAGACATGTCTGCAAGACTAACAGATCAGAGAATAACAGACATACACAAACTGGTCTCACTCCTTTTCAACAACAACAGAATCAAAGCCAGGTTAGTTCTGAAAGTGTTGGGAATTATGGCGGCGGCCATACCTCTGCTTCCATTAGCCAGATACCACATGAGAATCCTTCAATGGATGCTCTTTACACAATGGTCATACCAGCAACTTCCAATGTCCCACACCATTATGATCACGCAGGCGTGCAGAAATCATCTCATGTGGTGGATGTCTTCCCCTCAGCTCTTATTGGGAAGACCCTTTGTTCCTCCCCCTCCGGTTGCTACTCTGACAACGGACGCCTCCCTGATCAGGTGGGGGGGGCATTATCAGGGCAGGACGGTCCAGGGCACATGGCAACCAGACGAATGCCACTTGCACATAAAGGTTCTGGAGATGAGAGCAGTGCTTTTAGCGTTGCAAGCCCTTCAAGACTCTCTTCCCTTGGGAACGATTGCAATCCAGACAGACAATATGTCTGTAGTGTGGTACATCAACAAACAAGGCGGAACCAGGTCCTACCCCCTGTGTCGAGAAGCTCTCAGATTGTGGCAATGGGCGATTTCTTCTCAGCGGTTTCTGATAGCAACGCACATCCCCGGGAAGTCCAATCAAATCGCGGACAAGTTGAGCAGAGCTATCCTCATGCCTCACGAGTGGTCTCTGAAAGACTGTTGTTGTGAGAGAAATTTTTCTCAAGTGGGGTCAGCCTTGCTGCGATCTTTTTGCTACTCCCCGAAACAGCAAGTGCAGAGATTATTTCACTCTATTCCCTTTACCAGGCCAACCCAGCAGAGATGCTCTAGTCCAAGTTTGGCCCCGGGGACTTCTGTATGCATTTCCTCCCTTCCCACTAATCTCTCAAGTGATACAGAAAGCTATCGCTCAGAAGGCCTCGTTGATCCTCATTGCTCCTTACTGGCCTCGACAGGTGTGGTTCCCCTTTCTACATCAATTTCTATTGGAGCGACCTTGGCATCTGGACCTAGTTCCAGATCTTTTGATCCATCAATCGGGTCAGTTTCATCGCTCCCTCCCCTCTGAACCTCACTGCTTGGTTCCTCCAGTTCCAACCTTAGCCAGGCTTCCTCAATTATCTCACTCTGTTTGAGATATTTTGATAGCTTCCCATAAATCTTCCACTCGGAAGATTTATTTGAGTAAGTGGAAACGCTTCACATATTGGGCTCAAGGAAGGGACATAGATCCTTTCACTGCTTCCATCCAAATAGTCCTTGATTTTCTAGCTGAACTCTTCCATGCAGGTTCATCTCCTTCTACTCTTAAAGTTCAATTGGCAGCTATTTCTAACTTTCATGTGGGTATTTCTGAGTCTGCCTTAATGTCCCACAAGCTTTGCAAAGCCTTTTTGAAAGGAGTTTTTCTTCTCAGACCTCCTATAAGAAATCCTCCTTCTCCTTGGGACCTAAATTTAGTTCTTACTACTTTGATTCTTCCCCCTTTCGAACCTGCAGCCTCCTGTTCGTTAAAATTGCTATCATGGAAGACTCTCTTTCTGGTAGCTATTACTTCAGCTAGAAGAGTTTCAGAACTTCATGCACTCAGCTGTCGACCTCCTTATCTATTGTTCCATAAGGACAGGGTATCCTTACGAACCAACCCGTCCTTTTTGCCTAAGGTAGTCTCGACGTCAAATCTAAATCAAAGCATTGACCTCCCTGTCTTTTTCCAGAATATTCCAATAGGTCTGAACAAAAATTACACTGGCTAGATGTTCATCGTCAGTTGAGGTACTATTTGGATAGAACAAAACAATTCAGAAAATCTGACCAACTGTTTGTCTCCTATGCAGAAGGCAGAAAGGGACTTTCAGTTTCAAAGGTATCATTATCTAGATGGCTTACATCTCTGATTTCCCTTGTTTATCAAATTAGACACCAAAAGCTGCCTAATAAACCTAAGGCCCATTCCACCAGAGCTTTGGCTACTTCTTTAGCCTTCCAAGACAGACTGCCTATTGACACCATTTGTGCAGCGGCTACTTGGGCTACTCCTCACACTTTCATTTCTCATTATAAGTTGGATTTAGCTTCTAGGCATAGAGCTAACTTTGGTTCCACTGTTTTCAGGAGTCTGTTCCGTTAGGCCACCCGGGACAAGGTGCTAGGGACGCGGTCCCATCCAGCAAGAATGAAGGCAAGATAGACAACTTAGCATATAGAAGTTATGTTCTTACCATAACGTTCCATGTTAGTTGTCTTCTTCTCGCCTTCTTCTTGCGTCCCACCCTCCTTCCCCCTGGCCTGGACAGACCTAGAGGAGTTGTGATTGTGACCTCTCTTTCTACCACCTCTTTTATTAGGCATATGCTGTTGTGCATATTTCCTGGATGAGGATATAGGTCACCCTTCTTTCTCCCTGGGTTTAGAGGTGGACTTTGTTTATAGTTATTCTGATACTATTATAAGCTGGGGTTAGCTTACAAACGAGATCTGAGGTAACTCACGCCTAGCATTGTGGGATATAAGGGGAGCCTCGAGCCGGTGGAACCAACTCTCGAGCTTTTAGAGTGGCCGAGTCGGAGCCGAGGTCGGCTCCGAACCCATCCAGCAAGAAGAAGGCGAGAAGAAGACAACTAACATGGAACGTTATGGTAAGAACATAACTTCTATTTCTAAAGTATTTAGCCTATGTGCACATAGAAATTGACTCTTTACAACACCTTTATATACATGTCTAGGATGCGTACTATTAGCATGCACATATCTGGGTGTCTGTACATTCTTCCTATGTATAGTATAGTTCTTTTTTATGTATTACGTCATTATAGTAAAGTAATATCAAGAAAATTAATTTTATATGAAAAATTCAATTAGAATTAAAGAAGATCAGTAGTATCATGTAATCAGTAGTATCATGTAATCAGTAGTATCATGTAATCCTGTGACAAATGTCTGTAGAGTATTGCTGTCACCCAGCCAAAGGAGGAATATATCGTTTGCAAACCATTTGTAGAAAATCAATTGATTTATTTTTATAATTAGCTGTTGGTGAAATTACATTGTAGATATACATTTCCTTCCTCCATCTAGCCAGCATGAGAATTAGCATAACTATTTGCTGCTGGGATCCCCATTGCTACTCCTAGTAGATGATGATAAAAATCACCATTAAAGGTGAAAACATTATTCTGTAAAACTAGTTCCAACATAGAGCAGATAAAGGAGACTTTCCTCTGAGTAGTCACTTTGTTTAGTTAAAACCCTCTTATATATTGTTAGGGATCATAGTAAAGAGGGATTTTATATCCATCTTCACAAGAAATGTTTCAGTACATGGTTTAGTCACTATAAATACTCTCCTAGCTGAACTGCTGCTATATTTCAATAATGGTTTTAACTGCTGATAGATATTTAGAGATAGCCATAGTTCAGTTGCCCCCATTGTCCACCTGAAACTATTGGTGTCATAGAGGGAGAATACAAATTCTTATGGATTTTAGGAAGACCATAAATTATGGGATGCATTGGATGGGCAACGTACAGATAGTTATGTAGGTTCATAGGTGTGTACTAGGCTAATAGCCCCTGGAGCCTTTACAAGCCTAGCCCATAGAAGTGCCCTGGCATCATGCTGCCCAACGTTAGTTCCCAGTGCCTCTATCAAGTAGAGCCACTGGAGTGATCCCTGGGGTGAACTTTCTATTTCCCATCCACTCATCAAGATTTCTCTTGAAGAGGGCTAGTGAGGTGCTCTGCTTGACATGTATGCAAAGTCTATTCCAGAGCATGGGCAGTCTCTAGGTCGTGAACTTGTCCCTCAGCATCTTTTGTTGATTGTGGTAATGAAGTTAAGATCTCTGGAGCATGTGGTGGGAAGGATTGGGATTTCTTTAGGTGTAGCATTTCTAACAGAGCTGGCTCAGACATGGTTTTGTAAGTCAAGCAGAGATCGTCTCTTAGTAGATGATATGAGACAGAGAATAGCTGGAGTTTTGAGTCTGTCCATGTTGGACATGTGTTTAAGGCATAGGATCCTCTTTGTGAAGTACTTTTGTGGCTTTTCCAACTGTTGCATGTGTCTGGTGTAGTACATGCCAAATGGGGCATTATACTCTATGACTGGCCTAATGATTAAGAGTAGGGAGAGAGACCATGACCTCTTTCTTCCTGGATGCAAAACTAGGATCCTCTTTGTGAAGTACTTTTGTGGCCTTTCCAACTGTTGCATGTGTCTGGTGTAGTACATGCCAAATGGGGCATTATACTCTATGACTGGCCTAATGATTAAGAGTAGGGAGAGAGACCATGACCTCTTTCTTCCTGGATGCAAAACTCTTGGTAATGAGATGTGCCTCATAGAAGGACTTCTAACCACAGTGGCAATGTGGTGGTCGAAGGAGAGGTTGATGTCAACGTGTTTCTCCAGATCTCTTATAATGCCTTCAGTGTTCAGTGGGCTCCCACCGAAGTGGTAATTAGTGGGAACTGAGTTTTTTCCAAAGGGGATGACTTCGCATTTTTTGGCATTAAGCTTAAAGCCATGGTTTTGACAACAGTCATTGGTCTCTGGCCTTTCTGTTGGATGTCTACATCACTTGGGGAGTTAATAATGGCTCCCAGCTTAGTCATCTGCGAACATGGTGAGCCAGAGTCCCTCCATGTTGGCCTCGACTTCTGCGAAGTAGATGCCAAAGAGTAGAGGACCCAGGACCAATCCCTGTGGGACTCCACATGTGACTGTTCGACAGTCTGACTTGGAGTCTGCTACTTTCACACTGTGGGTTCTATCTGTGACCCAATTTGCAAACCCACCTAGTGATATAGGGGTTTATGCCTAGTTTGGTGTGTTTATCAATAATTCCTGAGTGGGGAATGGTACTAAAGACCTTGGCCAGATTGAGGTAGGCTGTATGAACTGTCTTGTCCTCCTCTACAGCTCTGGTAACTGACTCAAAGAAGTCAACCATGTTGAACAGGCATGATCTACCTTTCACAAAACCAAATTGCGTGGGATCTAGAGTTTGGAGATTCCATATATCCTTGTTAATTATCTCCATGATGTGCTCCATAGCCTTACATATCAGACTTGTCAGGCTAATGGGGCGATAATTCCCATGGTCTGAAGTCACTCCCCCTTTATGGAGAGGGATGACTGTAGCAGTGCACCATTTGGTAGGGACAAAGCCTGAGGTAAGACACTGATTGAACAGAGCACACATGTGGTGCCACTTCACTTTGTAGTTCATGTAGAACATGTCCAGGGATATTGTCGGGTCCCATGGAAGCTGTATTCTTGGCCTTGGACAATGCAACTTTAACCTGTGCTGCAGTAATGCTGGGTGCCTGGCATTCCTCCGGTATTGTGATTTGTCCTTTTGGGGGGTGGGTAAAGTTAGCACTGAATCTGTCTGCCAGTATGTTGGCAATATCTGTTGCCTAAGTATAGGAGGTACCATTGTGCAGTAACTCAGTGCAAACCTGGGTATTGCTGTGGAGATTCTTGACATAACCACAGAAGGCTTTGTGGTTGTTTATAGTGGTCTGCCACAAGTCTGCCCTCTTAGCAGGCTTTAGAGGTTTTGATGTGGGATCTCAACTTTGTGTTGAGGCTAATAAGGGAGTTTTTCCAGTCTTGGGACTTCACCTTTTTCTGCAACAGTTTCTTCCTTCTGTTGTAGAGTTTATTAATGGCAGGAGACCACTAGATTGGCTTCCTTTTTTTAGAGGCGAGCATCTTGGTTCTGTTGGGTATGGCTAATTCTATGCATTTATGTATGAGTTCGTACAGTGCATTGGTGTATGATCTGGCAGTCATGCATCTATTTTCTATTGACATGGGGCCATTAAGTTAGCCACCTCCATTTTTAGGAGCCCAAAGGCAGCTTTGGAGAAGTTTTTTATGGTGGTTACCTTTGCGGGGGGTGTGGGTGAGATGTGAATTTCCATGGTGATAAGTTTGTGGTCAGATCTAACCCGGGAGGAATTGACTATTGGTGTAGAGCAATTGTTGCCCATGTTAGTAATAACCAGGTCAATGATGTTGCTTCCTCTAATGGGGGTAAGAATGACCTTGTCCAGGGCACTGGAATTTATAAATTCCAGAAAGCGTTAGGCCAGTGCATTGGTGGATGAGTAGTTTTCCCAGTTGATAGAAAGGGTAGTTGAAGTCACCTAGTAATAGAGTGTTAGGTTGGACCCTAATAGTTTCCAGGGTGCTTAGGAACATGTAGTTAGAGTCTTGGGACATGGTTGGGGACCTATAACAGGCTACGATCTGAATCACCATCTTACCTAATGTTAGTTTTACCTGAAGTATCTCTGATGCGTTATGCTGGGCTACTAGTCTGGAGGTGTGTATATCCTTTATGAATATGGAGACACCATCGCCTTTGGAGCTTCGGTCCATGTTCTGGGGCTGAAAGGTGTGGAATAAGTTATAGCCTGGTAGTGCAGGGGTGCTTTCTGCTGCTTTAAACCAGGCCTCTGTTGCATCACAAATGTCAATGTCCATTTTGAGGAGTGCTTCGAGCAAGTGCATCTTGAGATTTTGACTTCTAGCATTGAGCAGCAGGACCCGCAGATGGCATTTATTTATAGCTGTTATAGTGGTAATTTGGTCTTTGGAACATTGCCTAAAAAAAGGCACTGTATGGCCAGTATCCAAAAACCAAGGGGTGACAGATGCAGGCCATCTCTGGCAAAGCATTGAGGTCTGTCAGTCATGTCATCCCAGGCAGACAGATACTAGATCCCCTTAGAATGACACCAGAAACTTGTCCAATTGTTGAAGTTGATCATTTTCTGCTTGTACTGCGGTATCATTCTTGGCAGTGGTTAGATGCTGCTCAGAGCTAGGGTCATGCCTGCCTGGGCCACATAATCTGAGAGCTCCTCCATGTCTCTCTTCATGTAGTCCAGGGAGGTGCATCTCAGGTCATTCACACCCACATGGACAATGCCATAGTCATACTTGTACTTGTTGTGGGGTGACCTGAGTGCATGTGTTGTGTCGGATTCTGGCACCTGATAGACAGCTGACTGTTACTTTCTCCTTATTTAACCTAGTGAGTGGGACATCAGTGTGCCTCACTATCGAGTCACCTATGATTATTGTATTGGGCAAGCTGTTTTGCCTTGGAGGCTTAGGTTGAGGTGCAGACTGTGTAGGTGAGCTATGTGTTTTGCGGTTTGCTGTGTTGTGGTGGTTGAGTCTGTTTCTGCCTTGGAGGTCTCTGCTGTTTGGGTCAATTTCTACTGAGATCCTCCACAAAGGTGTGTGTGTGTGCGCGTGTGTGTCTGTGTTTTTATGCGAGAGCTGTGATGGCGGGTGTTCTGGAGGGCTATGTGTTGCGTGTGGTGTGGTGCAGGTGTTGACCTTCTCCTCTTGACCAGCTATTCCGATCTTGACTGGAGAGTGCATGGCTTTCAGTTTGGATATGTAAGTATATCTCTCACAAGTCTGAGTGCTGGGAGGTAAGAGGAGAGGGTTGTCTGTGTACATGAGGCAGTTGCCACACTGCCTCAGAATGCCCAAGTGCACCAGGTTAATAGGAGAAAACACAGTATCCAGTGTGATAGTTGACTCCATAAGGTAGTCATACAAAGATGATTTTATTTTCTAAATTAGATTATCGACATCAATATTACTAACCATTCTAAACATATGACAAACCATTAAAAGTTGAAACATCAGATCGTTATATTTTTCACCATCCATAATCACAACTTTTTTCTCTGTCTGCTGGTTTATCACATCATCCCTAGTACGTGAATTAGATGATGCTTTCCTTTCTTCTTCTAAATTATAATGTTTAGCACATTTATTTTTAAAAAACAAATCATAAAATCATTTTCACAAATCTTGAAGAAAGCCAGCACTGTAGGTGAACTATTAGACATGAAGGTGCTACTTCGTTTAAGAGCAGTATTATATTCTGAATTATCATTTTTAAACATGGCCTTTAAGTCTAAATTCCTAATAAATAAACAATGTTCTGTCAAACAGTCAAAGTTCCATCTGTTGAAGGGATAAAGGATAGACCTTTATCCAATAATTTAAGTTCAGCCACTTGAAATTCAACAAAAGATATATTAACTACAGTATGACCAACTATAACGTATTCTTTTTGCTGCAAGTAATTGGCCCTATCTGTATCAATATCCTTGGTCCCATCTATGTTGGTGTGGTTACTTCTTGGGTTTTTCCTGGTCTCCAACTCAATCCTCTGCCCTTGGAGCATGCTGGTTGCTGTATCTGAATGGGAAGTTGTAACTGAACCTTCATGTTCTCTAATAAAACATTGTTCACAGATACGGCTCCACTTTCATTTATTGGCATTTCACTCACGTGTAATTGATTAGTAGTAGAGACCAAATCAGTTCTATCTTTAGAGATATTAGTATTTCGACTCATTTGTAATTCATTTACATCATGAATAGTGTTACTGTCAGATGGAAAGGGATCAAAAGCACTCACAGCCTCTTATATATGCACTGCTGTATTGGCGATGTCAGTACATTTTGCCGTATTGATTATAGCAGTGGGAACAGAAGGGCTAACAAAATTCTGAATATCAGCAACCAATCTTGCTCGTTTGTTAAAAATATTACTGTGTCTCTGTTCTGGGCCATGAAAAAAATGTGCCCATTTTTAAAGTCATTTAAATCCATAATAATTTTATGTTTCTTAATACAGATAAGGTTATTTTCAAAGCTCATTAGTCAGTCGAGCATATTCTGGAAATCCAGATATTACTCTCTTAAAGTCATTGGAGTTCACAATATTATCTTCCAGTTTGTCAATTTCAGAAGTAAGCTCACTTTCAACGTTGGTAAAATGTTCATTCATACCAAGCTGCAAGTTCAATTCTTGCCATTTCTTCAAATCCAGATATTTATTACTATAAGTCGGCATCTTTGTCCCTCTTAAGCATTTTGGTATAATCCCCATTTCAATGTAAGCTGCAAAACACAGTCTTTGCCATCGTAACTTTTTTATGTCTTTGAACAGTAGATTCTAAGATGATGTATTTTACACAAATTCTCAGTTGATATGAGAAGGGTGAGTAGTATTAGTGCATGTTCTTAAAGATGTGAACAGATTCTCACCCACTGTTAAAATGTTTTGAAGTAGACAGATGCTATTAAGAGGATCTGTGCCCATCTTCTCTGTTTTATAACTGGCTGAATGTGTGTGTGTGTGTGTGTGTGTGTGTATATGTGTATATATATATATATATATATATATATATATATATATCTATATCGTGTGTGTATATAATATTGCAAGACGTGCTGCGTATCCAAGTAAAACAACAGCAATAAGATAGAAAATGCAGCCAGCCATGTGGACCGTACAGTAAAAAATATATGGCCAAGATAAAAAAAAAAAAAAAAAAAAAGATTCAACTGTCTTACAACTAACTTTATTAACTACACAGTGCAAAGCTTTCGAGTTAAGCAACTCTTTCTCAACAAACAATTGCATCAATTAACCCTGTAGTTAAATGCATTTAAATGCCATGAGCCTACATATCAAAAAAACAATATTGATTAGCATCACAAATATGTCCAATATTAAATTAAATGGGGAAAGAAGTCAAGCGTGAAGTGTACTTCAGCCCTCTCCTTGGGCAAGTCCTTTGTGCATTGTGGTTTCTTCCAGTTCTGTTTCTTCTCCACTGCTTGCCATCTAGCTTCTTTAATTTGGTTTACCTTCTCCTTCATTTTCTTTTGCTATGTAAAAGGAAAAAATAGCCTGTTTCCTTTCTGTAACAACAAATTCTGTTTCTTTTTACCCCCTGCTGTGTATTCTGGCCTTCTTTACCCAATGGATTTCTCCTCATGTATGAAAATGCAGAGTTACTGAGTAGAGTAATTTTATATTAGGATCTTTTCTCAACAAATCCTTATAGCTGGTATGAAAGCATTCCTTTTCATAAGTATCATATATGAAAAGTCCTAGTCTGTGAATATCAACATTTGTCCAATGCCTTTTCTATTTGAGTTTCTGTATTTCTCTCAGTACTCTTTATTTTGACTCGTATGTCTGAAATCTCAGTGCAATTGGGTGAACTTTTTGACTAACCTCATCTTCCAGTCTGTATGCTGTCTAGTGTGCCCTTTTGATTTTTATTTCTGTTGTTGGAATACCAGTCCATTTCTCCAATTGCTCACTCGTGAACCTAATACAGTTCATACTTACATTCTTTCTGGTACTCCAACCACTCTGATGTCTTTGCAGCTCCACCTCTCTTCCAAGTCTCAGGTTTTGTCCTCCAAGCAGTTCAGATCAGCTTTTAAAGAATCGTCCCCAAATTTAAGATTTTCATTCTCTGTTATCAGTTCTTGAATCACCATTGTGCATTCATGTCCATCTGCTTCTACTACTGCTGCCAATCTTTATGTGTATTTTGATTATCCATCAAAGTCTTCTTTACCTCTCTTAACTCTTTTCATAGCATTTCCAGTGTAGAATCTTTCTATTCCCCTTTTTTTGCATGTTTCTTAGGACTTTTATCTTTTTCTTGGAATTCCCAGGTCCTCTCCAGTAATGCAATGGTAATTTTGTCATTCCGCTGTGTTCTCTGTTTTTTGTCTTGCACATTCATCTTAGAATTTGCTTTCTTACAATTTTTGTGGAGCATTGCAGGTTTGCTTGCATTTAGTCCTTTTGTTCTGAAACCGAAATCCTTATCAAATTGTGTACTTGCTAATTATACAAATCATTTTACATCATAGAAATCAGTCATATATAGCACACAATCCTCACAGACCTTGTGTAGCACTCTAGATACTGCACATTAATTTTAA
Organism: Protopterus annectens; assembly: GCF_019279795.1. NCBI lineage: Eukaryota > Metazoa > Chordata > Ceratodontiformes > Protopteridae > Protopterus > Protopterus annectens. The sequence continues at coordinate 766,902,072 of NC_056734.1, read as the reverse complement.
GGTGTTTGAGGGCTGGCCAGAATTTCTTCCAAGACATGTATAGGTATGCTTCATGACAAAAGTATGATACATAAGATTTGCACTCAGAAGTGCAATTGCTAAGTATAAAATGTATATGACATTGCAACAATTAAAACTTGCTGCTTCAGATTGAAAGCATTCCTTCTGTACCTTACACGAGAGATGCATCCCCACATCTGTGATACTTAAATATAGTAGCTGAGAGATAACTGTCGGAGGAAAATTAATTCTCCAAGATACCACTTACTCCATCTCTAAACTTAAATTAAACAAATCACATTTATCATCGCACATTAGTGGGTTGATCACAAATGACTCGTAAATAAGCTATTTGAAATGTCAGGACCTGATTCAGTGAGGCCTGTAATGCTGAGACTAAATTACCAAAAAAAAAATAGACTTGGATACCAAGTCCTAGATGGCCATTTCTCAAAATATTTCCTTTTTTTCTGAGGTATGGTAATCTCTGAGTTAGTATATGTAAGTTTGGAGGATGTAGGAGGTTTGTTCCCCCACATTGGCTAGTGCAGGGGAGGCTTGCCCCCTGCAAAAAATAGGTTTAAAGTAGACGAGTGATGTTTGATATTCACTTTTCTCCTGTATTTTCTGTTTTTTTTTCCCTTTATGTTGTCATTCCCAGTGTCAACATATATATTTGTCTACTTCAGAACTTTAAAATCTCATAACATTGAAACTCAAAACACTGAGACCATAACACTGAAAACCCAAAACACTGAAAGTGTGCATCATAACATAGAAAACTACAACGCACATGTAAATAACATCACCTCCACCTTTAACAGCAGGAAACTAAGAAACACACTTTTTACTATGTTTCTGCAGGGGGGCTAGCCCTCCTGCACACCCCCGTCACCCCCCCCCCCGTAAATTAAACATACCAACTCCAAGATCACACTACAGTGGAAAAAAGTTAAACTCATAACCCCACTGTAACCTGATCAGCATACAGAATGTAAACTTATGAATGTGTTGCTTTCATGGAAATTACGTTAATGTTCTGAAAAGTGCTGGGAGAAGGGACTAGGGGAAAAAGTGTTTATTTCATCAATCTGTAAGTGTTTTTAGACTATACAGGTAAGTGATTTAGACATTATACTTTTCGTATGGTGATCACAATACAGTGAGGTTTGGAAATTAACTTTTTTCTACTGTAGTGCACTCTTGGAGTTGGTATATTTAATTTACAGGGGGTCTGTGGGGCAGAGTCCCCAACATGGGGGTGCAGGGGGGCTTGCCCCCCCCCCCGGCAGAAACGTAGTAAAAAGTGTGTTTGTTAGTTTGGTGGTGGTATAGGTGGAGGGGATGTTATTTACATGTGCGTTGTAGTTTTTAGTCTTATGATGCAAAGTTTCAGTGTTCTGGGTTTTTGATATTATGGTCTCAGTGTTTTGAATTTCAATGTTTTGAAGTAGACCTATATATATATATATATATATATGTAATATATGTGTGTGTAAAGTATATGTATCCTGAGCATATCTAAACAATGCTACCTTGGTTTGTGGTTTACTGTGGGGTTGAGTGGTAAGAGAAGTTTTATTTGAGTTTATATTTTATTTGTTAGCACTGTTTTTCACTGTTTGTAGGTAGGAAGGAATAGCTTGTTAACAAGATTTACTTTGATTCATATTTTGTAGTTTTACCCTTAATTTCACTGTTCGTTGTTAGAAAGGGATAAGTTTTAGACAGGTAAGCTCTAGTCACCCCAAGGGGCGTAGACAGCTATAAATTCACACAGCCTGCAGAGAGGAAAATCTTGAGTATATCTAAACAATCCCACCTTGGGTGGTGATTTATTGATCTTTACTGTTAAAAAGAAGTGCGACTGTGAGTGATACTGAGCAGAAGCTACTATGCCTAAAAGAATTATAGCTTTTGTTTGGCTTGCAGAATTTGTATGGTCAGACCAACTTTACTGTACTTATTTTAGTATTTACTTGCATATTGCTTGTGTGATTTTTTTTTTTATCATGGAAGTTGATTTAAGTTCTATTTGAATTCTGTGGTGACTGATTTTGATTATTCTTTTTTACAATATTTTACTCGTTTGAAACTGAATATGGATTCCTTAAATGAGTATGCAATTAATGATTTGCTAATGCACAAATATCTTGTACATTGTAATAAATGCTATGCATATGCAAAGGTAATAGCTGATAACACTGTGATTTGTTTCCCCATGTCAAAAGTTGATTTGCTTACCATTGTTAGACGCAAATCTAGACTTGATGATTGCACTTGTTAAATTGACATGGCTTAGAGAACTGTTTCATATATTGACTGGACGGGTGAGATAAATAATGTCATGCATAAAACAAATAGAACACATTTAGGAAATGATGCATCTGTTGTCTGCAAAGATTGTTCAACCCCTATGAAACAAGATGATGCCCCTGACAACTTTGGAATCCTGGATGCAAGTATTCAGCAATCTAAGGATCCAGTTTGTTTAGAAGGAAACAAAAAAAGAAAGGAAGACGTTCACAACAAATAAGAAAGAAAAAGAAACTGATAGTCAAGAGAAAACATACTAAAAAGGACACTGCTTTAAGTAACACAGAGGTTACAGGGAATTATATTTTTCTATCAGAAAACCTTCAGTCTACAGAAAAATGCATCATTTTTCCAAAAGAGAAGGTAGAAAAAAGAGGCAAGGGGCAGCTGAAAAGAAAGAAATCAACATTGAATGTGGATGGATTGAAGAACATTACTGTAAGAAAAGAGAAAGACAGATGTTGATTACATGGCTCAAGCTGTGGATTTACAATGCCAGTTGAAGAGAATATAATACATAATGAAAACAGTGGGATTAATAAGACTAATAGTGATGATCTATCCTTCATAACAATTGATAAAGCAGATATTACTGTACTAGAAGCTAAAGATTCTTCAGAGCTGGTCAGCAAATATATTCTTGTAATTGGAGATTCAATTATTAGAGGAACTAATACTTATATCTGCAGAGAAGATAATGAACATTGATTAGTGTTATGCTTGCCAGAAGTAAAAATAGAAGATGCGAGGTAAGCCTTGGACCGCCTTAATGTAAGGAAGTTTATTCATGATGGTACAAATTATGTCATCCTTAAAGATTCAGACTGTTAGTAGGGAACTGACAGCCCTCTTAGTATTGGTACTGGTGTTAGGAAGTATTTTTCACAAATCATCTATAGAAAGAATAGTCAAGTCACCGAGAATGAAAAGATTTTTTGTGTAAATACCTACATGGAAAAAATGTCCTGTTTAAAAAAAAGGAAATGTGTAGAGCATCCAGTGGCGGCTGGTGACTTCAAATCAAAGGGGGGCTGCAGGAGATAGCTGAATGGGTGGGGTCAATGGGAAGGGGTGTGGCCAACTAGAAAGGGGAGGAACTATGCTCAAAACCACAAAAACTAACTTTAATTAAATATGCTGCCCTGAATGCCAAACCCTCATTATGAGAGTCCAATCAAGACAAATGAAGTATAAAAGAATAAAAATATTTCAATGCATTGGCTGCATGACAGCTTACTTAATATCTAGATGGAAGCAAAAAGGTTGTGAGGCATGAAAAAATAAATTACTTTTTAAATACATTACTGGAATGCCAGTCAAAATCAAGTATAAGAAAAACAAGCAGCACTCAACTCAAACCACTTCTCCTTGCACTGCAGTTCTAATTATAATTTATATTCAGCTTTATTAAAGTACCAAGCACCACACTGAAAGTATAAATCTCTGTGATGCCCCCACTTGTAAAAATGTTTCTTATCCAAAAGCTGCCTGACAACAACTATCCACTTGTTTCATGAGGAAAACATGATCAAAGTAAAAATGAAAAGCAAACAAGAAACAAGCTCAAGATACATTGCTTAAAGGATTACAGTACAGTTTATGGACCACAAATGAATGGCATTCTGTGTAGTTTACGGGTAAAGCCCTCAGAGATCACTGGAAGTCTGCAACAAGTGTAATGAGCTTGTTAAAATAATGTAATCCTGTCCTTTATTACAAATACTGTCATATGCATTTCAATTATCTAGTTAAGTATTCTCTGCATGGCAACAACAGAAAGGCTTTCAATGTTGGCAATTCTTTAACAGTATGCTTATTAAAGCTTACTTGCATGTTATGATCTCAGACAAGCTTACCTGATGGTCATTAAAGCATTGCTACTTAAAACACAGAGCAACAGGCACTTTCTGAGTAATAAGCATAAATCAACAGTACAAAAATATGACCGAAACCAGACCATTCTGCAAAATCAAGGACAGATGAAAAGCCGCTGTAGTACTTTTGTCTACCTTGGATGGGGGGGTGACACACTGCATAACTACTCCTTGCCTTGCTTGGACACATCCAGAGTCACTTCATGGAGGAGTGGGGTGCAACAAGTATGTCACAATTTGAAATGTCTCTGGCTGACTGTGATGGCCCTGACACATTTGTCATACCTCTCAACCTCAGAGCAAGAAATCTGGACAAAGCCATACATAGAAGTGGGACAAAGGCCCAAAAATAAGGAAAATTTTTAAATATTGCTCTTATAAACTTAGAAAGATAACAGAATAGTAGGTCTTCCATTAGTATGAATTTTCTGTAGGATATGAAATCTGAAACTCAAATGTCTCATTATTTTCTAACTTTGGTCTTTAATGATTTGCTACTAATTTGCCAAAAAAAACCCACAATTTTATGAAAAATGGACAAAAAATGTGATGCAAAAATATAAAATAGCCACACAATACAGCTGGGAACCTGTCAAAGAAGGGACACTTTTTTAATATTAGTACTGCTAACTTGAGCAGCTGACAAAATAAAAGAATCCACATGCATTTCTGAAATAAAAGTAATCTATAACTCTGATTATTACAGTTATTTCTTAATTGTAAACCCTCAATGTTTTCTTCCAAAATTGCTATTTTGCGGAGGGATTATTAGGGGAAAAGCAACATTTTGAGCCAAATTCGGGGACAGTTGAGAGGTTTGGCTATGCCTAATTCTATAAAGCAATTTATTTGCATGCACCTCTCAACCTGTTAATGCAATAAATCTGGACAAGGCCAAATATATTGGGGGAACATATAAACAGTACTAAAAATTACTCTTGTATAAACTAAGACAGTTGACAGAATAACAGGTCTTACTTTCGCATGCATTTTTCTGAAGATTATGAAGTCTGAAACTCAGTGTGTCATTATATAGTGACTTAATTCCTAAATGATTTTCCAGAAAACCAAATTTTATGAGGAACAAACCAAAAATAAGAAGCAAAAATCTATTCATTCTGTAAAAATCTGGACAGTTGGGAGGTATAGTTTAGCTGGGGCTGTCTGAGTTTGCCGCCCTTCCCCCTCTCAAAATCATGGTCGAATGGAGCCCTCCCCCCTGCAGCCATTCCAGTGATCCATTACTTAGCTATTTCACTCCATTTACCATAAACACTAATGTGCATACTGCTTTACTTCTATGATGATTTGGATTTCATTTGAAAGTTTTATTTAGTGTTTGTGCTGTAAAATACAAATACATCTACTAAACAAAGAAATGCAGTCTCGCAATGAAAACAGGCTTAACATTAAAACTTCTCTGCCCTTGAAACTCACATTCAATGAAACAGCATTGAAACCCACATTCAAAGAAAATACATTTTGCCAGTGGCAGATCAAGATTAACTTTGGGCTGTTTTCAAATCATAGGCCCCTTGCTCATGAAACATACATGTGCTCTTTGATACACCTTCCTGATTGTACTAAATTATATTCCTTGTACAATACAGTACAGTTGTTAGATGGCATTTTAAATTTATTGTTTTGAACATGTTTCCAGTAAAGAATGAAAAAAATGCATGCACCAATGACAAAACTACCCAATTCAGAACATTTCCATCATAAACGTCTACTCAACCTTCTACAGTCCATCAGTATCAGTAAATATGCACAATCTTTGAAGTAGTAAAAGTCATCTAAATAATTCCACATTAAAGAAATCTGTAACAATGAAGAGGTTTCTGCTAGCAAACAACTTTATATGTCATTGTTTATTCATCTACTAATAAAGTGCCTGTTGTCCTTGAGGAATAAATTGCCTATGTTCCATGCATTAAAAAAAATGATAAGCTAGTAATATCGCAATAGGGACTGTATGGCAAACTGATAACAGGTTCATAGTTACTACTCTAGGTATCTTTGCCAAAAAGGACTGCAGCATCCACCCACTTTACAGTATCAGCAATGCATCTATCTACTGTGGGAGTAGAACCCACAGCCTTCTGCATCAAAAGCAAGTACACTACCTGTTGTGCTATTAACAATGCAAGCAGGCTCAGAATAAGCAGCACTAAAGTTGTGTTCCCCTGCAGCTCTCAGCTCCTTGTAAAATCTATTCGACACGCAGTTGCATCTCTGAACTTTGCAGCACAAGAAATCTTGAAAAAGCCGACATTTATTGGGGGGAACAAAAGCCCAAAAACCATGGACACACTTTAAACATTGTTTGTATAATGTTGGAAAGTTGTAGAATAAAATGCTGTGTTACCACCATACATATCACTGCCACGTCTTTAACCCAGGGGACCCTGTGCAAAACAGTCAGAGAAACGTACCACTATGCCAAATCGGCTGTTTTGTGAAAGACAGGAAGACTAACTTAAATGGCTACTGTTTATGAATTCAGTTCTCACCATAGCTGTCAACCTCTTGGCACAAAACACCTGAACAAAGCCAATAATGGGGGAATACAGCCCCCAAACATATTCAGTGAATTCAGTTCTCACTATAGCTCTCAACCTCTTGGCAAAAAAACATGTGGACAAAGCCAGTAATGGGGGGAATACAGCCCCCAAACATTCAATGAGTTCAGTTCTCACCATAGATAACTCTCAACCTTGGCACAAAATACCTGGACAAAGCCAATAATGGGGGAATACAGTCCCAAAAATAGGGACAAATTTCAAATATCCATGTTATAAACTTAGACAACTGCTAGAATAAACAGCTGTGTGTTACCATGTACTTTCTGAAGAATATGAAGTCTGAAATTCAAATGCCTGTTTAACATTTAACCAGGAAACTAGTCTGACTTGGAACAAAAGATCATTTTCAGCAGAGCAGGGAGAAATGCCAGACACATCTTTGTAAGATGGGAGGACATGCAGACACCACACAGAAGGCACCCCAGCCAAGAATCAAACCAGAGAACCTGTAACTGTTAGGCAGCAATGCTACCAGTGCACCACTGTACTACATACTTTGCAAGGAAAAATGTAGATACTGATACAGAAACCACAGATTTTATCAGGAACAGAACAAATATGAGGCAAAAAATCTGCAATTTATTTTTAGAAATGGTGGTGGATAGGGAATTCAGGTCCTTGCCACCTGCATCCAAGGTACAGGGTTCAAGCCTGAGTATCCCACCACCATTTGTTCTCTCTAGCCACCAGTATATAGTAAGTGGGGCATTTTACACACACACACACACACACACACACACACACACACCCCCCCCCCCCCTTTGTCCAGCAGTATCAAAATCCAGCCAGCGATATAAAGCCTTCAGTAACCGAATGAACACCTACCCGGTTTCACGAAGCAAGCCCACAATCTAAATCCAGACAGCAACCGAACACCTTCCTGAAGCCTTTGTCCAGCAGTAATCCATGAACGAAGCCCGCACAATGAAAGTCCTGCGAGAGCAGCTCAGCCCTCCTCATTGGGTCTGCCTGCAGCTGAAGCAGTCCAGAGCTCCTCTGTTCTGTGCGGTCGTCACCGCACAGATTCCTGGTATCTCACAGCAATGATTGCTGGGTACCTCTTTGTCCCTATCTGGACTGTTGATAAAGGCAGTCTGAGTTCTCTCGTGTATCTGTGCATGCGCAGAGAAGTCAGGACTTGTGAATTTTTTTTTTCTTCTGTCTTTGTTTTTTTGTTTTACAGATTTTTCTTTTGTTTTATTCTAGGTGGGAGGGCTGCAGTCCGGCAGTCCAATAGCACGAGCCACCCCTGAGAGCATCCAAGCCTAGTTTTGGGCACACGTGTTCAGACAGGATGGTGTGCATTTGTCAAGATAAGGGAAGAGAGTTTTTGCAGCAGATTTTTTGCAGTATTTGACAAACAGCAGGATTTTTGGCAGGTTAAAAATTTAACAGTTCACAGTAGCATTTGATGCATCTGTGATGGTTGTTAATGCTATGAGCATTAATAAAGTTTTTTTTTATTGAAAAATTTGCTACGTTCCCACAAGATTGATTATATTGTTTGTGAAACATGGTTAAGGAACAATGACTGGAAACCAGTTCTGTCAGTGTATAAATGTTTTTGCTATAACAGACATTCTGACAAAAAAATCAGATGGAGTTGTTATGATAGGGGTTAAAGATAGTTATAGACCTGTGATTATCACATGTTCATTGATAACACCAATACTATAGACTGTGTAACTGTGACAATCTAGACAACCCTAGAACATATAACAATTTTTGGAGTGCATAAACCAACCCAGGCAAGTGCAGATGACCTAGAGGAATTCATACATTTCTTGCATGAAACATAGGAGGGAAGAATCATATTAGCTGGGGAATTCGATTGGAATAATATTGATTCAACAATGTTATTAAGGAAATTATTCACACATTGTAATCAGGTACAACCTACCAGGGGATGGACCATACTAGACATGGTTTGTGTTCCTAAAGAAATCACTGCTACTTCAAGTCAAGTTTTACCACTGTTGATATGGTGTTAAAAAGGTTAATTTGTTGCTGGATAATTCTGCCAAACTGAAATCTAAATCAATGCACAGAAGGCTAATTATGGATTATATGGCAGCGAAACAGTCCCTATGTAAAACTAACTGGAATGAGGTGTTCAGTTGAAAAACTGCAGATGGAGTGTGAAACGTTTGAAAGAGAAATTGTTTCAGTGCAAAAAATCAAAAACATATACCAGGATGTAAACATACAACATCAGGGGGAAATATTTCTATAAGAACAAGATATATGATTAAGATGAGAGACAAAAAATATAAGGAATGGAAGAGAGGTCAAACTACAGCTTTGAAAATTGAAATAAGCTGTACAAACAGATTAAGAAGAATTTTGAAGAAAATTTATAAAAGATTTTGAACATAATAGGAAACATTTGTATAGATGCACAAAATGCGGATGGAGTAAAGACATACAAATTTATAAACTATGTACATATTCTAGCATTTGTTCTCGGACATAACAGATTATAGATACATTTACAAAATCATATGTAAAACAGGCTCCACAAAAGGGCTGATACGTTGTCCTAGTGACATCCAGATAACCCCAGGTACTTGAATCAAATTAGATTGTATTGAAAAAGAACTGTGCAAACTGGAACCAAACAAAGCACAGGGAGGAGACGGAATTAGTAGCAATGACCTGAGAACACGTCAGTAAAAACTTATAGAACCATTGGGTCTGAATGGCGAGAGAAGTCAGCAAGCAAAGGAGAGTAGTATTGCTGAAATTGAATTCATCTTCAAGCCTTGGTGAGTAAATTCACAAGGCGGACCCTGTTTTTCACAAAATCTATAAGACAACACTGCTATATAGACTGTATTTATATAGCATATATCACTGACAGAAGTAGATCAAAAATTAAATAAGATAGCTGGGTGCACAAGACCCTGGATAGAAAAGTGCCTAATCCTGGTAGGCGCACTGGTACCACGACTGGAAGAAATGACAGTGCAGAGTCCTCAAAATATGGAAACATTCCTACAATGGGACCAGGCCCAGGGTGAGGATGGCTCCTCTGTTGTAGAAGTCCACAAAAATCACAAAAACTGACAGGCCAAAGAAGAGCCTTAAAGATGATAAACTGAACTAATGAGGATAAGAAAGAAATTATGTATTGTAACTATTATGTAGAAAGGCCAGAATTTCCAAACACAAGATATACAAAAAGACTGAGAGAAATTAGAGGAAAGAAAAATACTTCCACAAAAAAAAAAACTGTCAAACTTCAAATAAAAATCTGTGGTCATTAATGCAACAGATTTGTGAAAAACAGTATATAAACCAAGAAACTTTGATCTTTTTGGAAAAAGAAGCATCTGAGGAAGTGCAAAAATATAAACAAATCTTAGATATTTTTGAAATGTAGAAAAAAGAAATATGAACATGGGAAAGAGATATTTGATATGGTGCAATGTTTATGCAAAGGCGAAAGCCAAATTAATCAAAATAAAGAAAACAGCCCCAAAGATGTTCAAAGAGAAATACAGGCAAAGGCATCCAGACATAGAACATTTCACAATTAAAAAAATATATCACAAAGAGAGAATGTAAAGTAGAAGTTAAAAAAAATAGAAAATGAAGTTATGGAGTGCCTGTGAAATGAAGGATTTAGTGTAGAAGGTCCAACACAGGTTACATCACAGCATGATGAGTAAGTCCCCAAACTAAGGAGAAATAGGAAGATCAGGAGACATCTGAGGAAGACATCTGAAGAAGAAATATGGACATGGGAAAGAGAGAGATGTAATATGGTGCAATAGATATGCAAAGGAGAAAGCAAAACTAATCAATACAAAGAGCAGCACCAGAAATATTTGAAGAGAAATACAGGCAAATGAATCTGGACATGGAAAACTTTACAATTAAAAAAAAAAAAAATAAGAAGACAAAGAGGAAGAGATTAGTAATGGAAAAGTTAAAGAAATAGAAACCGAGGTTATAGAGTACCTCTGAAGTGAAGGATTCAATGTAGAAAATCTAATTCAGAAAACACTATAACAGCATAGAGCAATGGACCTCCAAATTAATGGAAAACCAGTGGAATGGGAAGCAATTGGTCAGGTGCCACATGATATTTTATTGCCTTCCACAGGAAACCAGTATAAACATTCACTTGAAGTTAGACAGCAAAGGAAGGAACAGGAAACTGGAAACTCTGATGCAGTCATTGTTGAGGAGTGATAGGCCAGTGATTTCCCATATGATAGAGCAATGGATGGCACAGGATGAAATTGAAGAGAATGTGTCACAGGAAGATGCAACAGAACTTTCTATGGAATGCCCGCAGGAAATGGAAAACAAATGTGCCCTCAGTTTAGAAGAAAACTCGGTAAGAGAAGAGTTGCTTGATTTGAGATAGACATATTAAGATCAATGAAAGAAATAGACTGCAGAAGGTCAATAAAACCCCAAAAGTTAGAAGTTTGATAAAACAAATGAACACAGTAATTAGGACTGTCCCAAGAGATCCATGTGATATAGCAGAAGTGAACAGGATATATTACTGTGCAGCTAAATTAATAATTGATGAACATCTACCACAAGAACATAGGGTAGTGAGTGAAAGAAAGGGGAGAAACGGAATACCATCATGGAAGTATCGAACAGAGACAACTATAACGCAATTCAGACAAGAAGTGTCACTGTTAGAAGATTACAGAAGAGAAAACAGATCAACAAAACTACTTAAAAAGATAGACGTGATAAAAGCAATGTGCAGTATTAGACAGAGCAGGATCTATCATGCACTATTGTAAATAAATTAAAAATCTCAGCACAGGCGGAAATACGTGGGAGATACACAGATAAATATAAAGGAAAGGTACAAAATAAGCAGTTTATTGATGACCCAAAAAGGTTTTATACAGAATTGAGAAACAAGGTAAAAAGAATTGAAATACCACCAAAAAAAGAAATAGATACATTTTGGAGAAGTGTCTATAAAGATGCTGTGGAACATAAAGATGCTAAATGGATAGAAGAAGTAAAAGAAAAGAATAAGAAGTTTAAAGGTACAGAATATGAAATGGGATGAAATAACAGCCAGAAAGATTGAAACAAAGTTAAGAAAAGCCTCTAATTGGAAAACCCCAGACCCAGATGCTATACCTAACTTTTGGTTAAAAGTATTAACATCTTTACACGGAGATTTAGCCATGAGTAACAACTACTTATATGTGCACCCCGAACAGACACCAATATGGCTAACAGGAAAAACAATGCTCCAAGACTCAACCTGCAAACTACCCTAAAAATTATAGACCAATAACTTGCCTTCCAACAATGTATAAATTATACACTGGAATTGATGCCGACAGAGTTTATAGTCATTTTGAAGAAAACTCAATTATGGCAATAGAACAAAAGGGCAATAAAAGTTATATGGAACAAAGGATCATTTGTTAAAGCCATAGTGGAGAACTGCAAAAAGGGGGAAAATTTAACTGTCATGGATTGACTACAAAAAAAAATTTGATAGTATCGCATATTCATGGATAAGAGAGTGCTTAAAAATGTATAAGGTACACCCTACACTGACTACATTACAGTGATCATGAAACAGTGGCAGGCCACTTTTCAATTAAGCAGTGATAAAGGACAAATTATCATTCCAGGGATAAAGATTCAAATGGGATTTTCCAGGGTGAATCTGTCACGGTTGCTATTCTGTCTTGCCCTTAACCCATTAAGCTGTCTACTTAACAGCTTTAGGCCATGGCTATAATTTGGCTCTTAGAAAACAACAAGGTGTAAAGACCTCTCATCTTCTCTTTGTCAAGTATAGCTCATCAGATGAGGAATTAGAAGTACAACTGCAAGTTGTCAAAACTTTTTCAGTTGATATAAGAATGTCTGTCATTTGGTCTTGATAAATGTGCAAAAGCTACATTTAAAGCAGGAAGACTGCAGCACCAAGAAAACATCAGTTTGGGACAAGAATGTGATACAAAAGTATATGAGCAAGAGGGAGTATATAAATGTTTGGGAAATGAAGGATCAGCAATAAAACATGAACAAATGTGACTAAAACATGGGAAAGAATACTTTAGAAGACTTAAATGAATCCTGAAAACAGCATTGCAATCTAGGAACACAATCCAAGCTATAAACCAGTTATTTCTTCCTGTCTTTAATTACAGTTTTGGAGTGATTGACTCCAAAATGTGTTGGATAGATTAGATTGGAAAACAAGAAGGATGCATCATGTGTGCAAATGATTTATAAAAATCAGTGCATACCAAGATTATGTATTCCCCTTTCCAAAGGAGGGATGTGCCTCCTTGAAATTGATTACATGTATAGATCTGCAATCACGGAACTCCACACATATATCTACTGGCCTCACAAAACCCAAATATAGTGAAAGTTTTGAAGTATGTGGAGAATAAATCTAAGATGACTTCTCTAGTTAGTCTAGCAGAAGCATATCAGCATCAAGCAGGAATGGAAATTAAACCTCAATTAGATAAAAATTAGGCAGCAATTGATTGTGCCAAAAAAAACGAAAGAATATAAGGTGAAGGATCAGATGAGAAGGCAAGAAATGTGAAAATGCAGAAATATAGTTGCAAGTATAGAAAATTTCTGGAAGAACCTCATGTTGATCAGGAACAAACATAGGAATGGTTAAGGAGAGGCAAATTTAAACCAAGAGATGTTGATATTGGCAGCACAAGATGGTGGACTATGTACACTTTGGTTTACAATGTCCATTGAGCATGTGGGAGAAACAGACAAATGTAGGTTTTGTAAAACAACACCTTGTTGCTGGTTGCGACATACTAATGGCAGGACTGTATACTGAAAGGCACAATAATGTGGCAAGACTGCTGCACTGGGGATTGTGAAAAAATTATGATACTGAAATGGCTGAAAAACACTGGAAACATGAGCCACCAAGCATCATAGAAAATTATGAAGTCTACATTACATGGGATCATCCATTACCAACATTTCAAAAGATAGATGCTAGAAAACTGGATATAGTGGTCCATGAAAAGACAACAAGAGTAGCATTGATCAATGAAATTGCTACACCCAGTGACTACAGTGTCCTGCATACAGACTGACACTAAGCCATAAAATATCTGTATCTGCAAGGAGAAATGAGAGCAATGTGAAAGAAAGCTATCCAGACAGTTCCAGTAGTAGCAGGAGCAACAGGTCTTATAAAATAGAATCTACAATCATATTTAGATACGTTACCAATACATGTAACCCCATACGAATTGCAGAAGGAGTTATTACTGGGTACTATGTGGGTGCTGTGAAGAACACTTTTGGCTGACATCAATAATTAAAAGAATACTAATTTCATGAACTTTAATCGTACTTTGAGTTGGGAATCGGGTCCATTCCCATCATGGTACTAGAAACCCAAAAGATTTCAAGAAATGAAAAAATATTAATGCATTCTGAATGGAGAGAGAAGTCTGTAAGCAAAGGAAAGTAGTATTGCTGGAATTTAATTCATCCGCAAGTCCTGGTGAGTACTTTCATGCTAAAATTTGGCTCCAGGAAAACAACAAAGTGTAAAGACTTCTCATCTTCTCTTTGCTGATTTAAAACTGTATAGCTCATCAGATGAGGAACTGAAAGCACAACTGCAAGTGGTCAAAACTTTTTCAGATGATATAGGAGTGTCATTTGGTCTTGATAAATATGCAAAAGCAGCCTTTAAAACAGGAAAGCTGCAACACTAAGAAAAAAGTTTGGGACAGGAATGTGATATAAAAGAACTTGAGCAAGAGGGAGTGTATAAATATTTGGGAATAGATGAAGGAATAAAAGAACTTGAGCAAGAGGGAGTGTATAAATATTTGGGAATAGATGAAGGATCAACAAACATGAACAAATCTGAGTAAAGCCTATTTAGGAATATTTTAGAAGACTACAATTAATATTGAAAACAGCATTGAAATCTATTAAAAAAGTTCAAGCTATAAACCAGTGTGCTCTTCCTGTTCTAACTTAGCTTTAGAATGATTGACTGGCTCCAAAAGGTGTTGAATAGGTTGGAAAGGAGAACAAGAAGGATGCTTCATGCTCATCAAATGATTCATAAAAATCAGTGCATACCAAGATTATAGATTTCCCACTCCAGGGGAAGTATGGGCTGCCTCAAAATTGATTACATGTATAAATCTGCAATCCTAGGACTGCATACATATCTGTTGGCCTCACAAGACCCAAACATGGTGAAAGTTTTGAAATATGGGGCGAATATGTCCAAGATGACTTCCCTTCTTAGTTTAGCCGAAGCATATCGGTGTCAAGTGAGACTGGAAATCACACCAAGAAGTAGATAAAAATCAGGCAGCAACTGAATATGCCAAAAAACAAGTGAGAGAGTGTAGCGTGTCGGATCAGATGAGAAGGCAAGTAATGTGGAAAATGCATAAATGCAGTTGCAAGTATAGAAAACTCCATTGAACAACCTTGTGTTGATCAGGATGGAACACAGGAATGGTTAAGGAGAGCTGAATTTAAACAAAAAGACAAAGGGTTAATGGCTGTCCAAGATAGTGGACTAGGTACAGGTTGGTTTACAAAGTCCATTGAACGGGTCTATATTAGATCAGCGAACACTTAAACAAGCGAACGCTGATTGATCAACCTTATTTTAGCGAAAGTTAAAAATATCGAAGCAACAGAAACTCAAATTTTTTCCTAGGGAAAGAATTTGGTTGTCCGTTTCTGTTGCTTCAGTATTTTCAGTGCTGTGGTGGAAAGTTACAGGTCGGATTCAGGTCAGTGTGCGATTGTGTGGATGTGAGTGTTAAGGTGGGTTAGGTGAGTTAGGGTTAGGGCTCGGGTTAGGTACGTGTGCGATTGTGTGGACGTGAGGGTTAGGGTGGGTTTAGGTGAGTTAGGGTTAGGGAGCAGGTGAGGTGAGTGTGTGATAGTGACGGACCTTAGGGTTAGGGTTTGAGTTAAGGTACGTGGATAGTTAGTGGTGTGTTCATAGTTTAGTGTAGGGTTAGGTGTCAGATTTTAGGTGTTTGTGTGTGGATTTCTGTTTGTTTGGTGTGCTTGTGTTGTGTGTATGTGTTTTGGATCAGCGATTTTTTTCCCCTAGGAAAAAAATCGCTGATCTGACAGTTCAAGATTGTAAGCTTTCACTTACATAAAGTTGATCAACCAGCGTTCGCTTTTTTAAGTATTCGCTGATCTAATATAGACCCCATTGAACATGTGGGAGAAATAGGCAAATGTAGGTTTTGTAAAACAGAATTGGAAACAGTCGCACATCTTGTTGCTGGTTGTGATATACTAATGGGAGAAGGATTTTATACTGAAAGTAATAATGTGGCAAGACTGTTGAGTTGGGGATTGTGCAAATATTATAATACTGAAGTAGCCGCAAAACAGTGGAAACATGAGCAACAAAACATTATGGAAAATGATGAAGTCGACATCACATGGGATCAGTCATTACCAACAGTTCAAAAAATAGATGTGTGAAAGCCAGATATAGTAGCTTTGATTTCCGAAATTCCTACACCCAATGACTACAGTCTCTTGTGTACAGAGAGTCACAAAGTCATAAAATACCAGGATTTGCAGGCAGAAATGAGGGCACGTTGGAAGAAGGATATCCAGACAGCTCCAATAGTAGTAGGAGCAGTGGGTCATATAAAAAATTATATCTGAAGTAGGGACTTCATTTGTCAGCAACCTTTGGGTCTCGGATCCGACTTCGGATCCGAGCCGGCAACTTATTTTACAGCTTATGGATCCGAGCTCCTAGCTCCTCCCCTTACCCATAATCCCCTGCCAACCCTAGTTTGCCGCTCTTAGTAGAGACAGCTGGATTTTGAGCTCCTGGCGATTTACCAGATAAGTGGTTAAAATCTTGTAAAATTAGAGAGTTTTTCTAAGTTTATTAAACAGTGTGTGTGATTTAGGTTTCCCTTTTGATTTTGTCTTAATTTTTAGTGTAATCCCTCCCCTGGTTCGTAGAGTGTGTTTGTGTTGCTTGTGTTTTTGGGGCCTAGTGTGATTGTGTAGCTTACGTTAGTTTTTTGTTATGTCAGAGGCCCCAAAACCCATTTTTTCCAAGTGCACCGAGTGTGGCCATAAGCTTTCACCGGCAGATGGCCACACTCTGTGTGTTCAGTGCCTTGGGGTTGAACACCTGTCCTCTGGGTGTGCCATTTGCGTGGCGTTCAACCCCAGGGCACTGAAAGAACGGAGGTCAAAGCTGATCCTGGTGGGACTTTTGCCCCCAGATTCGGCTTCGGCCTCCGCCGCTCCCGTAGCACCTCCTCAGCCTTCGGTGGTGGCCACTCCTGCCCCCCTTCCCCCGGCCGGGATTCAAACTCCCACTAAGGCGCCGGAGGACAGGGAGGCCAGGAAGGACAAAAGGAGGGAGAAGCACCACAAGCGGCGGGCCGAGGCCTCCGCTTTGGCCCCCCCCAGCTAAGCGGGCTTCTCCCTCCACGGCTTCCAGGTCCCCTCCTCCTCGGATCCGATCCCCTTGCTTTTCCCCTGGACCCGAGGAGGAGGAGACCCGATCTCCGTCTAGGTCATCGAGGCGGCATTCCCGGCCCACCTCGGTGGCCTCGTCGAGATCTACTTATAGTCTTTCTGATGCAGACTTGGACGGGATGATGAGAAAGGTTCATCCAGGCCCAGCTGCAGATGGGAGTGCTCTTGCCCCCCCCCCTTTGGGGGGGAGCTAGACACCTTTTTTTGCCCCGATAGCTCCTTCTCTGACCCGCTTTCCGGGTTCGGAGCGCTCGGAGCTGGGCAACGTTGGTGCCGGGGGTGGGTCGGCACCGACAGTACCGGATACTTCGGATCTGACCCTGCCCTCGAGTCTGTCGGGTCCTTCAGATCTGACCTCTCGGAGCCGTGGGCCGAGCTTCGGATCCGAGGGATTCAGTGTGCCTTCGGCTCTGTCCAGGTCGGAGCACACGGGTCCTTCAGATCCGGTGGCCTCGGCACCGGTTCCGATCCCTTCATCGGATCCGAGTGGGAGCCGGCTTTCGGATCCCATGGAGATGGGCTCCCCCTCGGCCTTCGATGTAGTGGAGAGGGCTCTGTTGAGAGCATCTGGACCCCCGGTCCTTGCATCGGCTCCACCCTGCACTCCCTCTCTGCTGGGTCAGGCTTCCATCACCCGGCCACAGGGACTGCCTGCTTCAATGTCCCAGGTTGTTCCACTGGAACAGGATATTGCTGGTGAGACCTCCTCGGACAGTCCCCCCAAGGAAGTGCCTCGCAAGCATAAGTGTAAGAGGAGACACGTTGACTCCCCCGAGTCCTTAACAGAGGACATGGACTTGGATGAAGGGGAAGGCTCTCCAAGGTCACCCCCCCGAGGATGTCTCCTTTGGAGACATCATGGAAATGCTCAGGATCAGGGGGGGGTCCTGCCCCCAAGGCTTCCTCCGACGAGTCCGTGTTCCTGGAGGCATTCAAAGCAGGCCCGTCTACCTCTTGGGTGTCCCCTCCGGCCGACCCCCTGGTGGACCTTATCACCACCAGGCCGTGGAAGGAGCCGAACACTGTGGAGCCAGTCCCCAAACGCCTGGATAGAATTTTGAGTCCCCCTGCAGACTGGTCCCATTGGAGCAAGGGTCCCCCCGTAGATGCCATGTTGATGGCGGCAGCCACGAAGAGGGAATTGGCTCAGGAGAGCCCCTCGATCCATCCACCGAGCAAGGAGTCTTGCTCGATGGATCGCCTCTGGAAGCGGGTATTTAGTTCAGCGACCTTCTCAGTAAGGTCCCTGAACTACATGGCACATGTCATCAGGATGCAGCGAGATCTTATCAAAGAATATGCTGCTTCCCCCCCAGAGTCCATGTCGGCGGAGGACAAGCAGTTGTACTCCACTCGTATGGCCACTCTAAGATCAGTTTCAAATACCTCTATGTGGCTTTTGTCCCACGCCACAGAGGGAGCCGCTAGAGCCAGCGGAGCTGGTCTAGTCATGAGACGTCAGGCCTGGCTCCGACATTGTGACTTCACGGAGCCCTTTAAGGCTTCCTTTGCGAATGCCCCCTTTGATGGTTCTGCCTTGTTTGGCAAGACCGTTCACGAGACACTTGTCCAGAGTGAAAAGGATGGGAAGACGTTGTCTGCCGTCGGAGTCCGCTTCTCTGCTCCCCAGAGGTGGTCCTCCAAGAACCAAAAGGGACAGAAGAAGATGTGGTTCCGGAAATCGCAACATTCCCATCCTGCTGCGGACAACCAGTCCTTCCGTGGCAGAGGAGGACAGGGAGGATGCCGCCCTAGAGGCAGAGGGGTCCCGAGAAATTTTGGGTCCAGAGAAACATTCTCTGATCGGCCCATGCAGCAGCCCTGAGGGGTTGCCCAACTGCTCCACTCTGGAGGCAGTCGGGGGGCTCTTCTTGAAGCACCTGGCAGCTTGGGAGTCCATTCTCCATACTAAGAATAGACCAACTAAAATAAAATAAAAAAGAACCAAACAAATGGGCCAAGGAAGCAGCTCTGGAACAAGCTCTGGAATAAGCACAAACGAGTTTACCTAGGTTTCGTCGAATTAAAGACGAAACCTAGGTAAACTCGTTTGTGCTTATTCCAGAGCTTGTTCCAGAGCTGCTTCCTTGGCCCATTTGTTTGGTTCTTTTTTATTTTATTTTAGCTTGGGAGTCCATTACATCAGATCGCTGGGTGCTTCGTATCATATCCAGAGGTTACAAAATCCCACTGCACCATGTCCCCAGACTCAAAAACCTCCCCGATGTACCACCCGATCAGAGGGAGGCGGCAGCTGCAGAAATTCAGCAGCTGCTAGAAAAAAGAGCCATCCAGCCCGTCCCCCCAGATCAACTCGGATTAGGGTTTTACTCCAGGTTCTTTCTGGTGCCAAAACAGACTGGGGACTTGAGACCGATTCTCGACCTTTCACTCTTGAACCTGTCAGTAACCAAAGAAAAATTCTGGATGGTCACCCTTCAATCCATTCTCCCCCTCTTGCGGGAGAGCGACTGGATGTGCTCAATAGACCTCAAGGATGCGTACTACCACATTTTAATGGACAGACGATCCAGGAGGTTTCTCCACTTCCGGCTGGGAGCCAGTCACTCACCACAGCCCCCAGGGTGTTTATCAAAGTGTTAGCAGTGATAGCGGCCCACCTGAGACTCCAGGGAATGCAGGTCTTCCCATACCTGGATGACTGGCTCCTGTCCGCCCCAACAAGGTATCTACTCTGCGCAGCCAGAAATCACCTTCTCCGGCTAGCTCCCCATCTAGGCATTACGATAAACCTGGACAAATCCTCCCTTGCTCCAACACAAGTGATAGATTTCATAGGGGCCAAACTAGATACGAGACGTCTGCGAGCGTTCCTCACTTCGGAGCGACTTCAAAACCTGAGACTTCATGTGCGGGCCATTCTTCAATTAAAAGCCCCACTGGCGGAATTGGCCCTGAGGGCGCTAGGCTCCATGGCAGCAGCAATAACTCCTCCATACGCTCGTCTGAATATGAGGGTGCTACAGTGGACCCTTTTAGTCCAATGGTCCTTTCAGTCTCTCCCCCTCAACCATCCTATCTCACTCAGCAGGGCTTGCAGGAGGGCCCTCTTATGGTGGCTCCAGTCCCGGACCTTCATACGGGACGACCCTTCTGCACGCCGCCTCCCCTCGCCACGGTGACCACGGACGCCTCCTGCCTCGGATGAGGGGGGCATTGCTCAGGCAGAACGGTCCAAGGCATGTGGAACGACACAGAGTCCTCCTTGCATATCAACATTCTGGAGATGAGGGCGGTGCTGTTAGCGTTGCAAGCACTTCAGAACCTTCTCCCTGTAGGAACTATTGCGATACAGACGGACAACATGTCAGTTGTCTGGTACAACAACAAACAGGGGGGAACCAGGTCCTACCCTCTCTGTCGAGAGGCCATGAGGGTGTGGGAATGGGCGATCTCCACCAACCGCTTCCTTATTGCAACGCACATTCCGGGATGGTCCAACATTCTGGCGGACAAGCTCAGCCGCACTATTCTTTCCCCTTGCGAGTGGTCTCTCAATTCACAGATAGCGAAGCGGATTTTTGCCGAATGGGGGCAACCCTGCTGCGATCTTTTTACCACTCCCTCAAACACGAAATGCTCCAGCTTCTTCACACTGATTTCCCCCCCTCGGGGAAGCCCCGAGAGACGCTCTAGTGCATGCTTGGCCTCCCGGTCTACTTTATGCCTATCCTCCTCTACCCCTGATGCTGAAACTGATACAGAAAGCCTCTCGGTTGGGGAGCAGAATGATCCTCATTGCCCCATTCTGGCCTTGTCAAACTTGGTTCCCTTACCTGTGGTCTCATCTGGTGAATCCTCCCTGGATTCTGGATCCCATTCCGGATCTAATATCCCATCCCTTAGGCCTACCGACCCCGAATCTGGACAACCTGAAGCTGACAGCTTGGCTGCTCCAGTTCAGGACTCCCGGCATCTCTTCACCAGTTAAAGCCATCTTGGTGGCAGCACATAAACCTTCCACTAGAAGAGTCTATCGCAGTAAATGGAAGCATTTTTCCATCTGGGTGGAACACCATAACATAGATCCCTTCACGGCTTCGTTGCCGTCCGTCTTGGATTTCCTCACCGGACTCTTTCAGCGGGGAGCTAGCTGTTCTACAGTCAAGGTTTAATTGGCAGCCATTTCTCATTACCATGTGGGACACGAGTCAGGTCCCTTGATGACTGCGAGATTATGTAAAACCTTCCTCAAGGGTACCTTCCTGCTCAGGCCTCCTGTCAAGGAAGCTGTACCCCCTTGGGATCTATCATTAGTCCTTCAAGCCTTGACTGCCCCTCCCTTTGAACCAGCTGCCTCGGCCAAACTTAAATATCTTTCCTGGAAAACGGCGTTCCTTGTCGCCATCACTTCAGCGAAAAGAGTTTCCGAGCTTCAGGCCCTTTGTGCGAAACCTCCGTACTTGATTTTTCATCAGGATAGAGTGTACCTCAGGACCAATCCCTCCTTTCTTCCTAAGGTGGCCTCAGAAACCAATATCAATCAGTCCATTAACCTGCCAGTTTTCTTCCCCAAGTACCAGAATAAAGGAGAATACAAGCTGCATTCCTTAGACGTGCACAGTCAACTGCGCTTCTACATTCATAGGACTGCTGGTCACAGACAATCCGATCAGTTGTTCATTTCCTTTGCCATATTCAATCTGGGTAAAGCTACTTCTAAGGTCACCTTATCACGATGGATTTCACAGTGTATTCTTCTGGCCTATGAAACTTCGGGGAGGCCCGCACCTCAGGGAGTACGGGCGCATTCTACTCGCTCCATATCTACTTCTGCTGCCTTTAGATCTAGAGTATCTTTGGATGATATTTGCTCTGCAGC
Source organism: Protopterus annectens (assembly GCF_019279795.1). NCBI lineage: Eukaryota > Metazoa > Chordata > Ceratodontiformes > Protopteridae > Protopterus > Protopterus annectens. The sequence continues at coordinate 766,879,948 of NC_056734.1, read as the reverse complement.
CACTTGGGCCTCTTCTCATACCTTTATCAGCCATTATAAGCTGGATGTTATTTCCAGAGGGAGAGCATCCTTTGGCTCCGCAGTGCTCCGGAACATCCTTCCATGATGGCCGCCCAAGATTCAGGTAGCTGGGGACTCTGTCCCAAAGGTTGCTGACAAATGAAGTCCCTACTTCAGATTAAGAAGTTATGTACTCACCATAACGTTCCATCTGAGTAGGTGACTTCATTTGTCTGCAACCATTCCCCCTGGCCTTCAGAAGTCTATTCTTGAATGTCCTTTCTTGGTCCCTTTCGGGACACTTTTGGTCTGAGATTTGGTATAAGGGCAAACTTGATCTGAGGTCAGTCAGGGTTGGCAGGGGATTATGGGTAAGGGGAGGAGCTAGGAGCTCGGATCCATAAGCTGTAAAATAAGTTGCCAGCTCGGATTCGAAGTCTGATCCAAGACCCAAAGGTTGCAGACAAATGAAGTCACCTACTCAGATGGAACGTTATGGTGAGTACATAACTTCTTATTTATAATCATACTTCGATATGTTACCATTACATGCAACTCAGTATAAATTTCAGGAGTCATTACTGGGCACATTGCAGGTGCTGCGAAGAGTACTTCTGGCTAGCATCAAAGATTGAAACGATACTCATTTCATGAACTTGAATCATACTTTTACTTAGGAATGTGGTCCATTCCCTTAATGGTATTAGAAACCCAAAAGACTTGGAGAAATTAAGAAAGAGAGCTCTGATATGGTGCACTATTTATGCAAAGAAGAAAGCCAAATGAATCAATATAAAAAAGGCAGCCCCAAAGATATTTGAAGATAAAGACAGGCAAAGGCATCCAGAGGTAGAAAATTTCCCAAAACAAAAACTAAGATCACAGAGAGGGAATGTAGAGTAGAAGATCAGTAAAGTAGAAGTTTAAAAAAAAATAGAAGTTGAAGTTGCTGAATACCTGCAAAGTGAAAGATTTGGTGTAGAAAATCTAAGACGGGTAATATTGCAACATGATGGAATGAGTACCCTCAAGTAAGGAGCAACAGAAGAAGCAGGCGATATCTGAAGAATCAATATGGACATGGGAAAGAAAAAGATTTAATATGGTGCAATAATTATGTGAAGGAGAAAGCAAAACTAATCAATACAAAAAGAGCAGCACCAAAGGTGTTTGAAGAGAAATGCAGGCAAAGGAATCCAGACATGGAAGATTTTACAATACAAAAAAAAGAAAACAAAGAGGAAAAGTAGAAAAGAAAGTTAGTAATGCAGAAGTAAAAAAAAAAAAAACAGAAGCTGATGTTATGGATTACCTGTGAAGTGAATGATTTAGTGAGGAAAACCTAACTCTGATAACAGAGATAGCAGAATAAAGCAATGGATCCCCAAATTAAGGAGAAATGAGTGGAGCAGAAAACATCCCATCAGTTGCCATATGAATATACTTTTGAGCCTTCAGTTGGAAACCTGTACAAATGTTCAGCTGGAGTTCCAAAGCAACGCAAGGTACAGGAAACTGTTGCAACTCTGACACACTCAATGTTGTGGAGTAATAACCCAGTGAGTTCCCATATGAAAGTGCAATGGATGACACGGGATGAAACTGAAGAGAATGTGGCACAGGAAGATGCTTTGGAACTACCTATAGAATGTCCACAGGAAATGGAGAACAAAGAGTGTGCCCTCAGTTTAGAGGAAAATTATCCAAGCGAAGAGTTGCTTGATTTAATAGAGAGGGACAGACATATTAGGATTAATGAAAGAAATAGACTACAGAAAGTCAATAAATCCCCCAAATTTTGAAGTTTGATAAAACAAATGAGCATGGTAATTAGGTCTGTTCATAAAGATTCATGTGATATAACGGAAGTAAATAGGAAATATTACTCTGCAGCTAAATTAATAGTATTAACAGGGTAGTAAATGTTTTATATATATATATATATATATATATATATATATATATATATATATATATATATATATAGCAGAGGGAACAGATCAACAAAAATACTCAGGAAGATAAACGTGATAAAACAATGCACAGTATCAGATGAGGCTCTATCTTGCACTATTGCAAATAATAAACTAAAAATATCACAGGCAGAACAATGTAGAAGATATGCAGACAGATGTAAAGGACAAGTACAAAATAAGCAACTTATTGATGACCCAAAAAAGTTTTGCAGAGAATTGGGAAGCAAGGAAAAAAGAATTGAAACACCACCAAAAAAAGAAGAAATGGATACATTTGCAGAAATATCTGTGAAGATCTGGAACATAACAAAGATGCTAAATGGATAGAAGAAATAAAATAAAGAATAAGAAGTTTAAAGGTACAGGATATGAAATGGGATGAAGTAACAGCCAGAGAGACTGAAACAAAGTTAAGAAAACCTCATAAATGGAAAAGCCAAGGCCCAGATGTAGTACGTGACTTCTGGCTAAAACTATTAACATCTTTACATGAAGGCTTAGCCATGACTAAGAAATTTTTATATGCACACCCAAAACATACACCAGCCTTGCTAGCAACAGTAAAAACAATACTTAATAGTGAATCTGCAAGCTATCCTAAAAAAAAACATCTGATGTATAAACTATACACTGGAATTGATGCTGACAGAGTTTATAGTCATTTAGAAGAAAACCCGATCAGTGCAATAGAACAAAATGATATAGGAAATTCATATGGAACAAAGGATCATTTGTTGTTAAATAAAGTCATAATGAAGGACTAATAATCCAAAACCCAAACATGCTGAAGTGATGTAGGTGGATAACTAAAACCGAAAACCAAAGAAGAATGGCAAATAAACAAGTTAATCCACTAACTGAGGCTGCCAACTCCAGAAAGGAAACCAAAGGACTCAAATCACACAAGGTCTTTACCAAACTAAGTTATTTGTTTAATACACACAAAATAGCCTTTTGTCCACAAGTACATCTGGACTTCAGAATAGGTTCAACTAAAAATGATCAAGCTGTTATATATTTTCTAAACAAAATTAATCAATTATCCAATAGGAGTTAAGGTATTAAAAAGTTTTGTGTAAAGTACTTGTACACCTCATAGTGTTTTACACAAATAGCAAAGTCATAATGTAACTTACTCTTTCCTCTTTTAAAGTGTACAGCCTCCAAATCAAAACATTTATATAATAACAAAACACATTTTGTAAAAATACTAAACTGTTACAAGTTTAAAATTAATCGCCAATTATAATTCTATAATTTTATTATGTGAACTTTATAAGTCATGAACAGTTTTATACTAAAACTGCATACACATAGAAGTTTTAATGGAGAACTGTAAAAAGGGGAAGAATCTGTGTATGGCATGAGTAGACAACAAAAAAGTATGTGACTGTGTCCCACATGGGTCTCTCTGATGAGTCTTCTTTTGATTTGTATAGGGTGTCACTTTTTTACATTTAGTACAGAAAAAGTTACCAAGTTATCCACCATTTATCCTTTCTGGCAGGAGAGTCGATGTCTGATCATATTGACTGAAGACTGCCCAGTGTTCAGTATGTGACTTTTGATGTCACCTTTAGGTTGAGATTATAAGGTCCTTCAGTGATCCATGAATGGTTAAGCTGGGTATTGAATCAGCTTCACATCTGTTGCATATCTGAGAGCAGGATTGGCCCAAGTCAGTTTTATTTTGACATGTCAATGCTAATGGGTTGTACAATGGCATATGCTACTTTTGTAAAGTTTAGCTGAACACTGCAACAGATTTTGGCGCAGAATAGTCCGGAGTGTAAGAGAGTTCATTTGGATGATTTCTTGTTGGTGGGCAAAGGGGAAAAGGGTGTGTTAGCAACATTACATAGTTCTGTGAAAATCTGTGAAGAGCTGGGTATCCTTCTAGCAAAGGATAAGCAGGAAGGGCCACACCTTTTACTTTTCTTGATGCTCATGGTTGATGTATAGAGAGTTTATCTAAGCTTCCACAGGACAAGTTGGTGAAATTAAACAAAACCGCCATTGGGGAAGAGAGACGGGAGAGAAATGGTGATTAGTGTATTATAAGTTAATCCTATGTAGGGAATACTGTGCTAGTGTGCTGTATGGGAATTTTTTAAAACTAAATTTTAATATGAAAAAAAAAATAAAAGCACATGGTAGTTTATGAGAAATAATATCCCAAGTATAGCATAATAACTTTAGATATACATGTTTGGGTGGTTTACCCAAAGGCAAAAAATGATAGAAAAGAATACCTGTGGAAATAAAATGATCTTAAATTTGTCCTACATAATTTAATAAAATACAATCTTCCTAAGCATGGATAAACTGAACTTTGATAAGCCAGTTATATAGAAGTGCCATGTGGATTAAAAAAACTATTTGTGCAGAAAACCAAAATAAACAATTTCCAGTAAGGCAGATGAGCCTCTGGTGCTGTTTAGAGGCAGTATACTTAATTCATTCCACTTCTATGGAAACTTAGGCAAAAAATAACCATTGGGTGTCTCAACATTTGCAGATGATTTGCCTTTTATTTGATGCTTTTCTCAGGCCAGTCAGCTGTGTGATCTGGGACATGCAACATTTTCAAACTGGTACATTCATGCAGGACAAACTGTTTCACACAAAATGCTATTTTTTCTTTACTCATATGCATAACTTGTGTTAGAAAAAATGAAACATAATGAACAGTGAAACAGTCTGCTGTTACAGTAAATGCATCAGTGTTAGACTTTTTTAAGACAGTACATAGTATATTGTGTTAGGAGAACTCAAATAGTTTGCCACATCTTTCTCTTATTCTGTACCTTTATTTTAATACCGGATTCAGGAGATCATGTATTCACAACCTGCAATGGAAAGAGTTAAGATAAAATATCTTAGTTTTTGGACTGAGATGATTAAAGATGTGCTAACCCAGAATTCAATTTGTTAAAACCAAGGCTGTATTGAGCACCGGTTTATATCAAAAAAGTAGTTGGCTCCATCTGTGCTTGGTTGGGGGGGGGGGGGGGGTTGCATTTTTATGTGCAAGACTGCCCTCTAGAGGAGAATGATGCATGTTTCTAGAATCATTACAATAATGTCTATGATCACGGATATTATTATATGCTGCACCTTTCACTTGGGGGTTATAAACTCCCATTGGCAACTGCTATAATATTCCTCTGCCACCTCATTGCAGCGTAGCTGTCATTTATTACCATTGGGTTCTCTGTCCCACATTGCCCATCAGTTATAAAGTGAATAGCTGGTATATTACACCAGGACTCACCTAAGACCATAAGAAACCTTGTACTTTTAATAGGAAACTAAAATGGATAAGGTAGAGTTTGTTTACATGAAGTATGCCTGAACTTACATGTATTTAAGGGTGTGGTTTTCCCTGAATTTACAACAGTGTGTTTCACAGGAACCTCAGGAAATAAAATGTGTTTTAGAACACTGGACTCTTCTAACCATTTTTTTTTTCCATTTCTAAAACAGCATCTAGAATCATTGAGAATATGGATACCTCCATAAAACCTTGTGACAATTTTTATGAATATGCCTGTGGTGGATGGATTAAAAAAAATGTGATTCCTGAGGCGAATGCTCGCTATAGTACATTTGACATTTTAAGAGAAGAGCTTGAAGTTGTTTTAAGAGGTACGTTTTCTTCATTATATGCATTTAAAGTGATAGCACTTTAATTTCTGTTTCTACTCTGGCAACACTGTTCCTTACTGTCTGAAAACAAAAAGTTTTATATATATAAATATGCAGAACTATGCTACCCAGTTACATTATATTATTTCAGTTTGTGTAATGACTTTAAAATAAAGAAATTAGAGCCCTTCTGCTGGCTCTTCAGGGCTTTCTGTCTCTCTCTTCTCCAGGGCCTCTCAAGGTATTCACAGACAATACCATAGTGATGTGTGGTATATCAACAAACAGGGAGGAACAAAATCTTATCTTCTTTGCTGGTTGGCACTTCTGGTATGGGATCTTGCTATCAAGCATCAAGTGACTCTTTAGGCAGCTTATATCCCTTCCAGTCAGAACACTGTGGTAGACACTCTGAGCAGGTCCTTAACTCAGTCGTGTGAATGAGGTGAAAATGTTTCTTAAAGGCATCCTTAATATTAGATCCCCCAAGAAGCCCGTTCCTCCTTCCTCGGATCTTAATTTTGTTTTGGAGAAGTTGACTCAGGCTCCTTTTGAGCCTGCTGCTTCAGCTTATTTGCATCATTGTTCTTGGAAGACCATTCTTTTGTTAGTTTACTTCTGCCAGATGGGTGTCTTGAGTTGCAGGCCCTTATGGTTTGTCCTCCTCCTTTGATTTTTCATGAGGACAGAGTGTCCTTGTGTACTACCCATATTTTATGCCGAAGGTGGTTAATGAGCTATCTCTTAATCAGTGCATTAATCTGCCTACTTTTTTCCCCTCTCCACAACCTGGTAGTGAGAGGGTGGTGCATACTTTGTACATGCATAGGCAACTTAAGAGTTTATTTGGATATGACAAGACTATAAGAAAATCTGATCAGTTATTTGTTTCTTTTCATTGTAGATATTAGGGGCTTGCTGTATCCAAGCAGACTATATCTTCTTGGATTTCAAAGCTTTTTTCTTTTGTTACACTTTTCATGGCAAGAGCCTTCCTTTTTCAATTGAGGATCATTCTACCAGGGCTGTGTCGTCTTCTGGTGCTTTTTTCAAAGGCTTGGATACTAATTCTATTCTTGAAGCAGCTGTCTGGACTTCTGTGCATATCTTTACCAAGCACTAAAAGATGGATGGTATCTCTAGAGCTAGGGCTGGTTTTGCTAGTTCAGTTCTTCATGTTTTTTAGGGGATTCTTCTGCCCCTTCCTCCTCCCCATTTTCCTCTTCTCATGTAGTTAAAAATACTGCAGCAGTGAATGTTAACGACATAGAACAGTTGCGTAAAATCTTCCCATAACGGTAGATGTCCTTGCCTCCACTGCTGCAGTATTCACTCCCTCCCTCCGTCCCCCTAGTTCTTTACCTTCCTGGATCTACATGTCACCTCTTGGGTTCCATGGACTGATGTTCCTCATGGGGAAATCAGTTTTGTTTTTGGTAAGTTTGAATATCACCTTTAACCCCTGCATTATGCAGGGTGCATATGGTGATTTGCATACCTTTTAAATTTAGAAGTTTTTGGAAGACTGGCCACATGTCATACTTCCATGGCAGGGAATCCCATATAGTTAAGAATGCTGCAGCAGTGAAGACAAGGTAGTCTGCTGTTGTAGTAAGATTTTATACAACTCTATTTTTTATCTCCTCCTCTTTGGTGCATCCTTACATCAATATGTGAACTGTAGAATACATGTTGTATATTCTGAGAATGCTTTATGTACTACTCAGATGGGAGAGAGGTGCAACATGATGCAGCACTGTACAACTTAAGCATACTGCACAACCCTCTGCAAGTGTCTAGTTCATCACTTCAGAGATCTTACTACACTGATAATTACATGGTTGTATATTCTTCTATGTTTACCCTTACCCATTTACACACATAATGCAGTGTTTGCAATGAAGAGCATGGCTTACTATGGTTCCTCTCGCCTTGCAGTCCAGTGTGCATACCTAACATATTGGGTATCAGTAGAAGGCACCATACTGGAATGCTCTGCACATTCCTGCCATGCTGTGCAGGCCTGAGCACCTATTCTTGCTAATTTATTTGCATGACATACAGTGATTCTCTTTTGTACACCTTATGCAGCCTGCTACACTTCCCAGAGTGACTTTCCCGGTACATTACACTGGTGGCACTTTAGGGGACAGGATGCTACACTTCGCAGAGTGACATTCCCGGTACAGTGCACCAGTGGTACTTAAGGGTACAGCACACTACACTTCCCAGAGGGACATTCCCAGTGCAATGCAGCAGTGGTACATTAAAGGACATGCATGAGATTCTGCTCCTCAGCTCTGTGTTTGCCCGGGAGGTCTGTACTGCAGGTTTATTTAGTGCAGAATGCACGTGTGAAATTGACCACCCAGCCTGGAAAAAAAAAAGATTGTCCAAAGACGGAGAAACTGCTAACAATTAACCTTTCTGTTAGACACTTCCTTATACATTCACAGTTAAGATGTTAAGAATATAAGTACAATGCATCATAATCCAAATAGATTCACTAGAGAACGCTTTAAGGAAAAATGTTACCTTGGTAAAAAAATTCAGTATCTAGTGCACTTTTTAATAACAAAGAGCGGGAAAGATAATTTAGGCTGCTGATAAAACTCTGACCTGTAGGACTCCTTTGAGTTGCTGCTGAAGGGATACACACCTAATGCATTGTTTTCCTGTTTAGTCAGCAGGAGATGTAATGTTGCATTTATGGAAAAATGTTTTAGGTACAAGAAGGGTCCCTTTGACCAACCTGCGTCTGTGGTGGTGGGAGAATAAATATTCTGTTTAAAGTTACTTTATCAAGATGCACAGGTTGCATTAAATCAGATAAATAAGGTAAATGTAGAACAGAGGGAAGAAACCTACCATTCATTGGAAACTCTCCTAGAATGTCGTCTTAGCTCAAGTGACAGTCTGGGTTTTGACACGTTTGTAATACTTTCAGATTGCAGTATAGATGAGTGTGTTTTCATTTTCCATGTCATTTCTCTCTCCATAGCTTTCCACCCATAGAGACAGAGTAAGTAAGTGGGTTGTGGGGTAGAAACCCTGATATGGGCTGTTACTTGAAGGTTTCACCCCACTGCCATCACAAAACATGTTTTTTAGCACAATTACATAGAGGTTAAACAGGTGTGTTTCCAGTGAGCTAAAATTATCAGCTTATTAGCAGTAGGTTTTGCATTGACTTCTCATAGGGTAATCTGATAGGGAAGTCAAAAAGAACTGCAGTAAGCTATTGTTAAATTATCCAACTGGTTGAGCATAAATAGTACGTTGTCCATGCAAGGAGATCAGCAAACATGCCTGTAGGTACTCCAATCTTACAGATCCTTACTCCCATAGCATTGAAAAACAAAACAAGGCTGAATTTTCTGCATTTCTTTTCAAAAGTTAAATTTAAAACAATAGTGAAAATAGTGTAGTGGATACAATAACTGGGGCTGCATTGTGAACAACTGCTGTCAGAATGACTTTAGTAAAGATTGCATTGCTTCCCAGTGTGATTCATACACAGGAATAACTATCCAAATGTAACCCGTTATTTAAGATCAGTTGTATGTACACTAGGACAACAAATTACATAAGGACAGACTGGAGAAACTGGGTCTGTGCTTTTTACACTGAAAGAGAATATGAACACATTTACATTGTAAAAAATATTTTTATTGACTATCCTGGTATAAAAAAAAAACTGTATTATACACTAAAAGGAATTAATCTGTATTTTTGTTAGACAGATGTTCTATCAGAAAAATGAATTGGAATGTTAAGAGGTTGCACCCATTCAAGAGTGGCCATGTGCATAAGCGCGCTCACACGCACACATATGCGCACACATGCACACGAGTGTGTAGATGTAGGTTTACTTGTATATACATGAGGATGATTATGTATCTGTACATATACTCTATACTTTTTAATGATATTTTCAGTCTCCCAGCTCAGATTTGTCAAAGGGGTTATTTAGCTGTAATATATTGTCATGTTAATTGACTTAGAATTATATAATGGCAGACGGACATTACATGGTGGAATCATGATAGTAGTATATGTCTATATATCAGAGATATTGTTATATTGCAAGCAGTACTTCTCATATAGCTTATTTTCAGTGAACACCAAGCAGCTGTATTTTTCAAAATAGATTAGCTTCCATTATTTAAGATGTGCTTTTTTCCCTTTAAATAAATTATGCAGTATGCCTTTGCTAAGATAGCTCTATGTAGTTCAAGATATTAGTAATGTGACTTTTTTGTATAGTGGTATAGAATTAAAAAAAAGCAATGCATGCTTTACTTTTTTATTTTTACAATAATGAAAGGTCATTTGGGGCTACATACAAATGCAGATAGACTAGATTGATGCTGGTGGTCTCAAATCAACAGTTTCAGTGCAGTTTTTATAAGTAAAATGAAATCCAATTAGTGCACTGGGACTTACTCTGGCCAGCTCTCTGTCTGCTTTGACCAGGGCTTTAGGTAAAATAATTAACTCAGGAATCTGAAGTATGATTTCCCTGACTTTATAAACTTCATCAGTAATAGTAAAGTGTATTTCCGGGCCATATGAAAACATTTTACTATAAAAGTTTACTAAACGGTAATTTAAGTAACAACTAAACCCATCTGTGAACCTTGCCAATTCTTCGCTTCTGAAATTCTTGTTAATTTGCTCTGTGTGAAATCTTTATTTTTGGCATCAGTAATTCAGAAAACATTGTTACTGTTTGTGTGTAAATTATTTTATTTGTTCAATGCTGAAACTGAAATTGATGTGGTTGCCTAGTGACCGAACATTACTGGCATGCCCCTGCTTGTTCTCCTGTCCCCAGCAGCATGGCTTCTTCTAAATTTAACTCAAAACTCCTCAACATAGTACGAAAGTTAGTATCTAAAAAAGTCACTTTTTCTGGGGAGGACATAGTTTGGCAACAGTGATAGACAAATAGTTAATTCATTTTACAGTTGGGTAGAACCTGAATAGGCACTTTGCATTTTTATATGTAAATAAAAAGGTAGACTTTCTTTTCCTAGTGCACTTCATTTTACTTTTTAAAATGTCTTGATCATTTTTATTTCTGTCTGCTTTAAAAAAAAAAAAATCAGTTATTATTCTTGACAAGCTACTGTTAATTTAACTTGCTCTGTGTGTATATATATATATATATATATATATATGTGTGTGTGTGTGTGTGTGTGTGTGCTGTTTATAATCTCAAAATACTGAAATGTCGAATTTCAGTATCTCAAGACTATAAACCCGAATGTTTAAAATAGCGAAAGTTCATAATCGCAAATTCAAATATCTCAAATTTGTGGTTATGGCCTTACGCTACGTGATGTCTGGGATTGTGTGTTTATGGTGCGCGGTGCCATGTGTGGATGTAGGTGTTTTGTCAGGTAAGTGAGTGTTTTGTAAGGGATTTGAGTGGGGGTTAGAGTGTGTTTGAGTGTGCTGATATGTTTCATGTGTATGTGAGGGACTGGAGAATGTACGCGTGTGAGTTTGCTTTTTTTATTTTCCTGTTTGTGCAATCTCAAAGTTAGTATTTATAAGTAGGGGGGTGTGGGGGCGTAGGTAGGCTTGCCCCCCTGCTTATGTGTGTATGAGTTGTGTATGTGTGTAGTTTTTGTTCGTTTATGTTGTGATGTGTGCGTTGTGGTGTATGTATGGTGTAGTGTATGCGGTTTGTTAGGTGTTTTGAATGTTGCGGTTTTGGGCTTGGGGTTTTGTAGTTTTGGTGTTTTGTGGATTTGGTTTCATAGTTTCGAGATACTGAAATTCGATGTTTCAGTATTTAGAGATAGCAAAAAACACAGCATCAATGGGACCAGACGGTGTACCGGGCTGCGTCCTACATGAACTCCAAGAAGAGCTAAACCCAAACATAAAACTACTGTTCAATCTCAGCCTTACTACAGGATATGTGGCCAAAGAGTGGCGTACAGCAACAGTGGTCCCTCTCCATAAAGGTGGTGCCTCAACGGATCCTGGAAACTATCACCCCATAAGCCTGACTAGCTTGGTCTGCAAAGCTATGGAAAGGATCATCATGGACCTCATAAATAAAGATATTGGGGACCTACAGACACTGGATCCTACCCAGTTCAGCTTTGTTAAGGGAAGCTCCTGCCTCTTAAACCTGGTTGATTTCTTTGAAACAGTCACCAAGGCCATTGACGAGGGGAAGGTGGTCCACACAGCCTACCTGGACCTCGCAAAAGCCTTCGATACAATACCCCACTCTGGCATTATAGATAAGCTCACCAGCTTAAATATAAACCCCTATGTCACTAGATGGATTGCAAACTGGCTCAAGGACAGAACCCACATGGTTAGAATTGCTGGAGCCATGTCAGACTCCAAACCAGTTACAAGTGGTGTCCCACAAAGCTCAGTCCTGGGACCTCTCTTGTTCGGTATATATTTCTCGGAGGTACAGGCCAACACGGAAGGACTGTGGCTGACCAAGTTCGCAGATGACTGCAAACTGGGCGCCATAATCGACTCTCCAGCTGACACAAGCATCCTCCAAAAGGGCCTCATAGAAACAGACAACTGGTGCCAGAGCCATGGCCTCAAGCTAAATGCCAAAAAGTGTATAGTCATCCCCTTTGGCAAAAACAAAGTGCCCACAAATTACCACATAGGTGGTAATCCATTAAGTACAGAAGAAGTAATTAGGGACCCAAGTTGATAGCAATCTCTCATTTGACAACCACGTGGCCAAAATGGTTAGAAAAACATTTTATATAGCCCACCTAATCATGAAGGGATTCACATCTAGATCAGGGGAGGTCATCATGCCTCTTTACTCATCCCTCATCAGGCCCATAATTGAGTACAATGCCCCTTTTGGGATGTACCTTACCAGACACCTGCAGCAACTGGAAAGACCCCAAAAGTACCTCACCAAGAGGATCAAAGGGCTCAAACAGATGCCATATGCTGCCCGGTTAAATAAACTCCAACTCTACTCAGTGGCATACCGCTTGTTCAGAGGCGATCTGTGCCTGACGTATAAAGCCATGTCCAACCCGGAATTAATGAACATGCTGCACCTCAGAAAATCCAAATCCCATCGAGCTACGCGCTCGAGAGACTTGAACCTCAGCACCGAAATAAATAGGACATGCTGGAGGGACAGATTCATAACCCAGAGGCTCCCTTCACTCTGGAATAAAATCCCAGTCCAGGTTAGGCAGAGTCCCTCATTGACTCTCTTCAAGAAATCTTGATGAGTGGATGGGAAAGTAATACTTTGTTGTGTGTGCACACCCTTAAACTAATACTTTGAAGCACCTTTTGATTTAATTACAGCATTTAGTCTTCTTGAGTAGACACCTGCCATCAATTGGAGACTCTGATTAACCACAAATAAAGTTTAGCTGTCCTAATATGATTTTCCTGACATTTACTCAGTTACCTGTGAGCTTACAAAGCATCAAAGTGATCTCATTGTTGAAAGGTATCAGTCGAGGGAAGGGTACAAAACATTTTCCACAACATTGGATATACCATGGAACACAGTGAAGACAGTCATTCAAAAGAGGAGAACATATGGGCCAACAGTGACATTGCAACGAACTGGATATCCCTCCAAAACTGATGAAAAGACAAGACAAAAGCTGGTCAGGGAGGCTGCCAAGAGACCTACAGCTTCACTGAAGGAGCTGCAGGAATTTCTGGGAAGTTCTGGTTGTGTACTACATATGACAACAATCTCCTGTATTCTCCATATGTCTGGGCTATGGGGTAAGGTTGTAAAAATGTGTAGAAACAGGCAACCTGATGTCCAGATAGTCAATACTAACCACAGGAAACAAAGAGGGTAAGGTTGCAAGATAGAAGCCTTTTCTTACACAGAAAAACATCCAGGCCCAGCTAAAATTTGCAAAACAATACATTGTCTCCCAAAAGCATGTGGGAAAATGTGTTATGGTCTGATGAGACCAAGGTTGAACTTTTTAGCTGCAATTCCAAAAGGTATATTTGGAGCAAAAACAACACTTCACATCACCAAAAGAATACCATCCCCACGGTGAAGCATGGCGGTGGCAGTATCATGTTTTGGGGTTGCTTCTTCAGCTGGACCTGGGGCTTTAGTCAAGGGGGAGGGAATTATGAACAGTTCAAAATACCAGTCACTTTTGGCCCAAAACCTTCAGGTGTCTGCTAAAAAGCTGAAGATGAGGAATTTCACTTTTCATCACAACAATGACCCCAAGCATATGTCCAAATCAACAAAAGAATGGCTTCACCAGAAGAAAATTAAAGTTTTGGAATGGCCCAGCCAGAGCCCACACCTAAATCCAACAGAAAATCTGTGGGTTGACCTGAAGGGGGCTGTGCACAAGAAATGACCTTGCAGTCTGACAGATTTGGAGAGCTTTTGCAAGGAAGAGTGGGCAAATATTGCGAAGTCAAAATGTGCCATGTTGATAGACTCCTACCCAATAATACTGACTGTTGTAATTAAATCAAAAGGTGCTTCAGCAAAGTATTAGTTTAAGGGTGTGGACGTACAACAAAGTATTAATGTAAGGGTATGCATACTTATGCAACTAGTGTATTGTTTTTTTTTCTATTTTTTTATATTTTCCCCCCTAACAGATTTGTTTGTTTTTTAATTGGATTATGCAGGTTATAGGTCACATTAAAGGTGGGAAAAGTTTTGAAATTATTTATTGTGTTCTCATTTTTTTTTATATCACAAAAAAACTAGCATTTTAACAGGGGTGTGTAAACTTTTTATACCCACTGTATATGTACTCTATACATATATTTAGTATTGTCTTGTTCTTTTATTATTTATTATTAAATATATTTAAAACTTTCATTGTGGCTGATCTGTGTAGAGATATTTAAGATTTGAGTACTTGCATATTTGGTGATGGGCCACTCCTAACAGCCTTGCTCTTGGTCACACTACCATTTGTATTAGTATTACACAGTAAGATTGGAATCCTTTCATAAGGGCCTTAAGGTAGCTGACAGAAGGGTTCTGATGGCAATGAAAACTACCTTATAGTCTGGGCAAAAGGGGGCATAGCTAGTAAACCTGTGCCAGCCTTTCCCAGGTGTGTGTGCATGTGCAAATCAAAAATCTCAAATTGTGTGTTTGTCAGCTACTTGGGCAGGGACACGAAGCACTGGTTGGACAGACAAAGTATTGGGAGGACTTGGCTTGGAACCCAGGCTAAGGACTCGACTCTATAGCTTTGCCAGTGGTAAGTCTTATTGGGGACCCAGAGAAAGGTAGAGGAACCAGCCCTGGACTGACTGTGGCCTCTGTGTGCTGTTAAGGGAAACTGCACTTCAAGCAGAGAGCAGCATCTGGAAATACTGTGTGTGTACTTGTCATCCTCTCAATGAGCATCACCCACTGTTGCCAGTGGTGAGGATTGAGGCGCCTTGATTACTGGTCCAGTGGAGGATCGTCACAACTAATTTTTATGATTTATGTTTAATCATACTGAACCTGGGTTGTCACTGTTCTGATATTGGGAAATAATTTTGTGCCAGTAGTAAGCTTGCCAGCTGGTTGATCCTATGAGATCTCTTGACTTCTTCGCTCAGAAATTCTGGACAAATCCAAAAATAATGGGAGAAAAGGCTCAAAATCAGGGGCAACTTTTAAATATTACTCTGGTTCACTTAAAATATTAATAAAAAACAGTTTTTGCACCAAGGTGCATTTTCTGAATAAGAAGTCTAAAACTTTGGCATTATTGACTGAATGTATTCCTTAGTGATTTGTAATAAAATCAAACATTTTACAAGAGAGAGAACAATACGAACAAATATGAGATCAAATCAGGAACATGTGAGGTATACACACTTTGACTTCTGATTTGTTGCCGGATTTAATTATTCTATAATTTGAATGCTGCAGTCTATGAAATGTTCAGGATATTTCTTAAAGATCTCATATGACAACTGGGCAAAATTTGATAAGCTTCCACCCTTTTGTTCTTATTTGGTAAAATATAGATCAACTAGGGTCACAAAAGCAGCTACTGGAATTTTACTGTTTGGACTGTGAAACATTATTTATTATTGCATTGTCCATTTTCTTGCTTATTTGTTGTTTTGTTTGATTAGTTTTACAGTATATTACTCATTTACCAGTATAATCCTACTGGGTCAGCAAAGTAACCTCTTTTCACTGGAGGCCCAGGGAAAAGCTCCATACTCTATATGAAAATAGAGCACAACAGAGAAAAAAATTGCAATAATTTTCCAACTAAGATAACATAATAATGCAAAATAAGCTTTAACATTAGTAAGGCATGAGTTTCTCAAAGATTTGCAATAAATTGTCTTGATAATTAGTCATTTTATATAGATATATATATATATATATATATATATATATATATATATACACACACACAAAGCAGATTTATTGCATCTACATACAGTAGCATGTAATTATCAGAGCACGATAGGACAGTAGTTGTAATACAGTAGGGGTAGTAGTAGTAGTAATCTCAAGATGCACTCGCTTGAAGCACTCCTCAAAATGGAGGACATCGACATTTGTGCTGTAACGGAGACCTGGTTTAAAGCAGCAGAAAGCACCCCTGCGCTACCAGGCTATAACGTATTCCACACCTTTCGGCCCCAGAACATGGACTGAAGCTCCAAAGGTAGCAGTGTTTCCATATTCCTGAAGGATGCGCACACCTCCAGATTAGTTGCCCAACATAATGCATCTGAGATACGTCAGGTACAACTAACATTGGGTAAGACTGCAATTCAGGTCATATCCTGCTTTAGGTCCCCAACTATGTCCCAAGACTCTCACTCCATGTTCCAAAGCACCCTGGAAACTATTAGGGTCCAACCCAGCACTCTCATACTAGGTGAAAACTACTCATGCACCAATACACACTGGTCCAACGCTTCCTGGAATTCATCATTTGCAATGCCTTGGATTAGCTCATTCTTACCCCCACCAGAGGAAGCAACATCCTTGACCTGGTTATTACTAACATGAGCAACAGTCGTTCTACACCAATAGTCAATTCCTCCCTGGTTAGGTCCAACCACAAACTAATCACCGTGGAAATCCACATCTCACCCACAACCCCTGCAAAGGTAACCACCATGAAAAACTTCTCCAAAGCTGACTTTGGGCTCCTAAAAACAGAGGATGTTCATCGTGTTTCACTGTTGCAGTCATGACTGTAGGGTTCTCCCCTGCCGGCAGGCAGCCCTTGGTCGGCCAGAATCCCAAAGTCTGGGTCCGGCGTCGGCTGTTCAACCATACTCCCTGACGTCAGAGCGCCAGGAGTACAAAGCTGACAGCCGACGCCATCTTCTCCAGTCTTTCTTGCCGTGCGGTGATAGCAGTTCGCAAGTGCCGGTCGGCTGACTCCTGATGAATTTTACTGATATACTTCAGTCCGAAGATTTTCTTCTCCACTCACAGCTAAGTACCCAGTTGGGGAATCGTTTTTCTTGATCCACTCCGATGTCAGAAAAAGTTAATAATTGTATTTCATGTGGGAAGCAAATAACTCATAAGGATTTTCATTCTTACTGTATTCCTTGCTTGGGCCCTGACCACGACGTAGCTAGTTGTCGGTTTTCTGCTAGATTCAATCAACGTACAATTAAGCGAAGGTACGATTTTGCTTTTCATTACTTCGGTAGGCGCTTTAACTACAAAATGTCGTCAGATACAGTCCCGGCTACCGGAGTTCACAAGCGTCGCAAGGATAAAGACAGGCCTCCGAGGTCCAAATCTGATGATAGTGCACAAGCGGAGCCAGCTTCAGGTTCGGCCGTCGTCAGTGAGGCGCTTTTGCAGCCCCTGTCGTCGGCCATTTCAGAACCGACGGCCGAAACGGACTCTCATGAGGAGCCAACCAGGCCTTTAAATATTTCTGTTGCAGGACCTTCGGACAGTGCTCCTTCGGATGGGTCCGGAGCCGCTGTGCAGGTACCGGCTTCCGAAGGGGTTTTCAGGCCTACTCAGCTACTAATAAAGGCAAAGACAAAGGCAAAGGCTCCTTCAAAATCAAAGACTTCAACACAGGCCTCTTCTGAACCGGCTCCTAAGTCACAGAAACAGTTACTCAAGATGGCGGAGGATTTAATTACTATGATTAGGGGTTCTCATCCCCCTCCAGACAAAAGGTCAAGGCAGGATGTTTCTTATGATTCCTCTGATCAGGCTTCTGTTTCCTCAGTTTCTTCTTCTGATCAGGAATATTCTTTCCCTCCTTATGAGGATTCTGATACTGAAGAATCCATTCCTTCTGCTTCTCCCCCTGAGGATTTCTCTTTTGGGGAAACTTTGCATGAAATGAGGGAACATTTCCATTGGGAAGGACAGGAGTTTTCGGAATCCAAGAAAAGACTGAGGGAATTTCTTCTTCTTCCCCAACATAGACCCCTGGCTATTCCTCCTGTTTTGGATATTGTGGATGATGCCTTTTCGGAGGCTAACTTAACCCCTGACTCTCTTCCTCCTGCTCCTGTTAAGCCTGATAGATATTACAGGGTTCCTGATTCCCATCAGTTTTTATACAAGAACTCTTCTGCTGACCCTGAAACCATTTCTCAGGTTCCCAAGGGAGTTAAGGCTGCTTCTGACAAAAATCTCATTCCTACTGAAAAGGATTCTCGATCCTTAGAAAGATGGGGCAAAAAGGTGTACACTTCTGCTACTTTGTCCATTAGGGCTTTAAACTGTCAGTTTCATATGTTTAAATACCAGCAATTTCTATTGTCTGTCTTAAAACAGAAGCTTACTTCCATTTCTGCCTGTGCAGATAAGGAATTACATGACTTATTGCACGCCACTGAACAAGTTGGGAAGCATGGTTTACACTGTAGATTTGATGCCTTGGAGGCTTCTTGTAGGGCTGCGGCCTCTGGCACAGTCATTAGAAGGCATGCATGGCTAAAGGAACAAAATTTACCTGAACAAATAAAAGCTAAATTATTGGATGCTCCTGTTCAGCATAATGTTTTGTTTGGATCTAAAGCTGAAGAGGTAATTAAAAAGATGGAGGATAAGGCGAAATCCATGCAAACAGTTAAAGATTTCTTACAAGTACAGCCTCCTAGATTTAGCAGGAATTGGCCTTCTAAAAATTGGTCCTTTCCCACTTCTGACAGGCCTCAGAGGGGTAGATATAGATGTTCCAGAGGGAGGCCTCAAACGCAAGCTGCTTATAGACCAAGACAGTGAACTGCTTCCACCCCCTAGGGGAGGAGAGGACAGGTCACAATCTCAAAGGAAACAAACTCAATGACTTCCTCTGTTGGGCTACAGGAACTTCTTGCCTGGAAGCCCCTCTCAGAGGAAAACTCTCTCTTTTTTATCAAAATTGGACTCAAATAACCCAAGACAAATGGGTTTTGGATGTGGTTTTAACAGGTTACAAATTCCATTTTCGTACCTTGCCAAGGCCAAGCGGATGGCCAGACCTTCCAAAGCATCATTGGAGGGAGGCCTTAAACCAGGTGGAAGCTCTTTTGGCTGTGAATGCCATAGAACTGGTTCCTCTTTCAGAGATGGGAAAAGGTTTTTATTCAAGGCTTTTTCTAGTCCCAAGGAAGCAAAACTCATGGAGACCCATTCTGGATCTGTCAGTCTTGAACACCTTTCTAGAGATTCCAAAATTCAAGATGCTTACTCTACAGCAGCTACTTCCAATGCTGTCCAAAAATGCATGGATGGTAACTTTGGATTTAAAGGAGGCATATTTACACATTCCCATCAGGCAGGATCGCAGAAAATACCTCAGGTTCAAAGCCGGATCGAGGCACTTTCAATTCTCTGCGCTGCCCTTTGGATTATCTACTGCGCCCAGGGTCTTCAGCAAATGCCTGGCTCCAGTAGTAGCTTACTGCAGACTCAAAGGAATTCAAATTTACCCTTATCTGGACGATTGTCTAATTCAGGCAGACAGCAAGGATGTCTTACTCCAGCATCTAGAATTTGTACAGAACCTCCTCAAGTTCCTGGGATTCTCTGTAAACATAAAAGTCAAATTTGACACCATCACAACAGATAACATTTCTGGGTGCGCTTCTAAACACCACAACCCAGATGGCATTTCTGACATCCGAAAAACAGTTACAGCTGGCTTCAACTTTCAGAACCTTGGCAACTTTAACTCATCTATCTGCAAGGAAATTCCTGCAGGCTTTGGGTTACATGGCCTCCTGCATCCTTCTCGTACCATATGCAAGACTACACATGAGGAAAATACAGTGGTACCTAAAAAGTGTATGGTCTCAGCTTTGACACAGTTTAGACATACTGATCTCCGTCCTTCCTTGCCTTCAAAAGGAATTTCTTTGGTGGTCCAGGGCATGTGCTCTAAACAAAGGGAAGCCCTTCCGTCTGCCTCCTGCCTCTCAGATTCTAAACACGGACGCCTCGGATTATGCTTGGGGAGTCCATTTTCTGGGCAATTGTTTGCAGGGCCTTTGGACAAAGGATCAGAAGCACCTACATATCAATTTAAAGGAAATGTTAGCTGTTCAGAAAGCTCTATTTGGCCTTCAGGAATCTTTTACAACCAGGGCAACTGTTAATACGGACAGACAACACCACAGTTATGTGGTACATAAACAAGCAAGGGGGATCTCATTCCTACCCCTTTGCAGACTAGCCATGGATCTATGGAACACAGCTCTAGCTTGCAATCTGGATCTTCAAGCTCGGTTCCTACCAGGGAAACAAAATTTCCTGGCAGACAGTCTGAGCAGAAATCTTTCGGATCCACATGAGTGGATGCTGGACACCAAGATATTCAGGATGATAACAGCAGTCTGGGGATGTCCTCACATAGACCTCTTTGCATCCCATCAAAATCATCAACTACAGACTTTTTGCACCAGGACTTTCCACAGAGAAGCTTGGAAAGTGGATGCTCTGTCATTCAGTTGGAGGAACCTCTCGGGATATGCCTTTCCACCTCTTCCTCTTCTTCCACGGGTTTTATTGAAGATAAAACAGGACAAGCCCAAGAGGATAATCTTGCTGGCTCCAAATTGGCCTCGGAAGTTTTGGTATCCACCTCTAAAAAAACTTATGCCTGGAGCCCCCTTGGGTTTTAAACCTGTCTCCGAACCTTCTGTCCCAACATCAGGGTCAGGTTCTACACTCTCATGTCAGAAGCCAGACGTCCTAGCACTAGAAAATCTTATGCAGGAAAATGGAAAAGATTTTGTTCCTGGATGCAGGCTCAGGATTCTGATCCTCTTCTTCCTAACATTACTTTAATTTTACTTTACTTGACGGATCTCTTACATAAGGGTCTTTCTTTCTCTTCCATTAAGATACATGCCTCTGCTATTTCTGCTCATTATAATACAGACCCTCCCATCTTCTCCCACCAGCTCATGCGACAGTTTCTCAGAGGAGCTAAGAACTTAAGACCTCCTAGATCTCCTCCTATTCCTGCTTGGGATCTCAACTATGTTTTGGAAAAACTAACCTTGCCTCCTTTTGAGCCTGCTGCCTCTTCTGACATCAAGTTTTTATCTTGGAAGACAGCCATCCTGTTAGCCCTAACCTCTGCCAGGAGAGTTTCAGAGTTACAAGCTCATATGGCTGTGGAACCTTATATTATTTTTCAGCAAGACAGGGTATCTTTGAGGACTAATCCTACCTTCATGCCTAAGGTGGTTTCCAAGGTGGCTTTAAATCAAACTATACACTTGCCAACCTTTTTCCCCACTCCTCAAAATAAAGGGGAAAGGATCTTACATTCCTTGGATGTACACAGACAGCTACGTTTTTACCTGAACAGAACCAAGGGCATCAGAAAATCAGAACAATTGTTTGTTTCTTATGCTTCAAGTTCCCAAGGTAAAGCCATTTCAAAACAGACCATTTCTAAATGGATTGCTCATGGAATCAGATATTGTTATTCTCACCATGGAAAGCAAATCCCAGGGTGTATAGGGACTCATTCCACCAGAGCTGCTGCCACTTCTGCGGCCTTCCTCAGGGGAGTTCCTACCAAGGACATTTTGGAAGCTGCAACTTGGAGTTCAGTGCATACATTTTCTAAGCACTACAATCTACCTCTCTACTCTAAGTCTAGGGCAGGCTTTGCCTCTGCAGTCTTGCAGGGCCTTTTAGCCGCCCCTTCCTCTTTATGACCACCTCCCTTTCTTTCAGCTTTGGGATTCTACCCTACAATCATGACTGCAACAGTGAAACACGATGAACATAGTACAGTTGTGTACACCTACCATAAATGTAGATGTTCAAGTGTCTTCATTGTTGCAGTCTGGGTTTCCCTCCCTCCTGTCCCCTCTTATTTTTACTTTTGTGTAGTTCCTTTTTTCACCATTCTTCTGAGGTGTATTTGCAAAGGTTATGGGACCTTTTTTATTTTGGGACTCCTGACATCTGGGGCAAGAAAAACTGGAGAAGATTGCGTCGGCTGTCAGCTTTGTACTCCTGGCGCTCTGACGTCAGGGAGTATGGTTGAACAGCCGACACCCGACCCAGACTTTGGGATTCTGGCCGCCCGAGGGTTGCCTGCCAGCAGGGGAGAACCCTACAGTCATGACTGCAACAGTGAAGACACTCGAACATCTACATTTATGGTAGGTGTACACAACTGCTTTCCTAACTTCACATCACCTATTTCAATGGAAAATAGATGCATGACTGCCAAATCATACACCAATGCACTGTACGAACACATACATAAATCCATGGAACTAGCCATACCCAATAGAACCAAGACACTCTCCTCCAAAAAAAGGAAGCCAATCTGGTAGTCCCCTGCCATTAAAAAACTCTACAATAGAAGGAGGAAACTGTTGTAGAAAAAGGTGAAGTCCCAAGATTGGAAAAACACCCTTATTAGCCTCAACAAAAAGTTGAGATCCCTCATCAAAACCTCTAAAACCAGATATGAAGGCAGAATTACAGCAGACACTAAAAGCAACCACAAAGCCTTCTATAGCTATATTAAGAACCTCCACAGCAATACCCAGATTTGCTCTGAGGTACTGCACAATGGTACCTGCTATACTGAGCCAACATATATTGCCAACATACTGGCCGACAGACTCAGTGCCAACTTTACCCCTCTCACCCCCCTGAAGGACCAATCACAATAATGGTGGAATGCCAGGCACCCAGCATTACTGCAGCACAGGTTAAAGCTGCATTGTCCAAGGCGAAGAATACAGCTTCCATGGGACCCAACAATATCCCTGGATGTGTTCTACATGAACTACAAAGTGAACTGGCACCACATCTGCGTGCCCTGTTCAGTCACAGCCTCACCTCAGGATTTGTCCCTACCAAATGGCGCACTGCTACAGTCATCCCTCTCCATAAAGGGGGAGCAATTACAGACCATGGGAGTTATTGCCCCA
Organism: Protopterus annectens; assembly: GCF_019279795.1. Taxonomy (NCBI): domain Eukaryota; kingdom Metazoa; phylum Chordata; order Ceratodontiformes; family Protopteridae; genus Protopterus; species Protopterus annectens. The sequence goes on along the minus strand of NC_056734.1, from coordinate 766,856,945 downwards.
TTATCCTGACAAGTCTGATATGTAAGGCTCTGGAGTGCATCATCATGGACCTAATTAACAAGATTATAGCAAATCTCCAAACTCTAAATCCCACTCAATTTGATTTTGTGAAAGGTAGAGCATGCCTGCTCAACCTGGTTGACTTCTTTGAGTTAGTCACCAGAGCTGTGGATGAGGACAAGGCAGTTCATACAGCCTACCTCGATATGGCCAAGGCCTTTGATACCATTCCCCACTCAGGAATTATTGATAAACTCACCAAACCAGTCATTATTTATATCAGCCCCTATATCACTAGGTGGGTTGCAGATTGGCTCACTGATAGAACCCAGAGTGTGAATGTAGTTGATTCCAAGTCAAACTGCCGACCAGTCACGAGTGGAGTCCCACAGGGATTTGTCCTGGGTCCTCTCCTGTTTGGCATCTATTTCTCAGAATTCCAGGCTAACATGGAGGGACTCTGGCTGACCAAATTCACAGACGACTGCAAGCTGTGAATCATTATTAACTCCCTAAGTGATGTAGACATCCTACAGAAAGGCCTCACTGAGACCAATGACTGGTGTTGAAACCATGGCCTTAAGCTTCATGCCAAAAAATGTGTTCTCCTCCCCTTTGGGAAAAACTCAGTTCCCACTAATTACCACATCGATGGGAGCACACTGAAGGTGTTATAAGAGATCTGGGGACACAGGTTGACAGCAACCTCTCCGACTACCACATTGCTACTGTGTTTAGAAAGTCATATGTGGCACACCTCATTACTAAGGGTTTTGCATCCAGGAAGAAAGAGGTCATCATCGCTCGCTACTCTTAACTCATTAGGCCAATCATTGAGTATAATACCCCATTTGGCATGTACCTCAATAGACACATGCAACAGCTGAAAAGGCCACAAAAGTACCTCACAAAGGGGATCCACACGGTCCTACATGGACAGGCTCAAAAAAAAAAAAAAAAAAAAAACTCCAGCTATTCTCTTTCTCATATCATCTACTAAGAGGCGATCTCTGCTTGACTTACAAAGCCATGTCTGACCCAGCTCCATTACAAATGCTACATCTAAAGAAATCCCAATCCCTCCACACCATATGTTCAGGAGACCTCAACCTCATTACCACAATCAACAGAACATGCTAGAGGGACAGGTTCCTCACCCAGAGGCTGCCCATGCTCTGGAATAGACTTCCCATACATGTCAAGCAGAGCACCTCACTGGCCCTCTTCAAGAGAAGTGTTGTTGAGTGGATGGGAAATAGAAAGCTCATCTCCAGGATCACTCCAGTGACTCTACTGAACGGAGATACTGGGAACTAAGGTAGGGGGGCACGATGCTAGAGTAATTCTATGGGCAAGGCTTGTAAAGGCTCCAGGGCCATTAGCCTAGTACACACCTATGAACCCATAAGGAGTCTTCAAATAGTAGGAAGGTAGATTGGAGTTAAAGTAGGTAAGGAGAGATGAGTCTAGGACTAAATGAGTTAGAGTAAGTGGGTATGGGAAGGAGAAAGGGGGAAAGCATGATGGGAAAGAACAGACTGTAAGATACTAGTACTAGAGAGGAGGGGAAAAAGAGGAGTGGAATAAAGTAGGGAGGACACAGTGTGGAGTATCAGTAACAGCTAAAAACAGGGGAAAAGGATAACCAGAATAGAGGCTACCCTGATGTATGGTAGATGTAATAGTCTTATAATGTGTATATATGACTGAGGAGAAAAGGGGGGAGGAAAAGCAGAATAGAAAGGTCTAGACAGTGTAGGATTATTCTGGAATGGAAAAAGAGCTGAGCCAAGTATCCAGTAAGTGTTGAAGTTTGAAAAATGTGTTATTTTGTCTATGTAATTGGTGCAAGGAGTTCCATTGTCAAAATACACAGGAGGAGTACACAGAGCCATCAGCTAAGTTAATTGATGTGGTGATATGGAGAAGTGGTTTATTAGTGAACTGAAGCGGTTTATTCAAGGAAGAACATTGAAAAATGGTGCGCAGGATTTGCCATTTGCCAGATCTGTAGCAAAGTTTGTTTTGTTATTGGCTGTGAGACTGATAAGTATGGGACCTTTGCCGCCATGAAAGTTTAAGCACAAGGCAGTGGCGTGGTTTGTAGGGTATGTTTATGGCAAATGCTGTGACTTTATTACAATATTGCTCAAATAGGTTGGATTGTGAAGCTTGTAGATAAATCAGTGCGGGGGCAGCACAGAGAAGTGCAGGAAGCAGGGATGCTGAGACAATGTGTCATCTTGCTTGTTCAGTAAAAAGATAAATCCTGTACAATTAGCCTAACCTCTGGTGTGTTTTTCTTAACTGCTTCTTTTATATGTTATTTTTTTTTGACACAGTACAATAATGTAATAAATGATAATAGTAAAATACCTTACTTACTAACAGTCTTAGCACAAACACTAAATAAAACTATATGCATTAGAATGATATTTCTGTATACATTAGCTTAAATTACAAGATCATGTTTTCTTTGGTTATTAAGGAGAAAGACTGGAGTTAATGCAGAAGAGTTTAAAGGAGAGCAGTATCCAGTAAATAAAAAGATGGTGAGCCAGTCGGGGTTAGTACAGGGGCATAACCAATGTGTTCGAAGGTATAGTTTCAGGTTATATTTGAAAAGTGATGTTGAGGTCAGTGATAAAAGTTCACAGGGGGAGTAGGTTCCATGTTAGTCAAATTATAGTCCAACAACTGCTAGCAGCGTAGAAGTGAATACTAATTTAGTATTATGCTGTTTGATGCGATTAAAGTGAGTATTGCTTTCTGGTTGGAGAGCTGTTTGGGATAAACTGTATTACATTAGAATTTTTTGGATTCGGGAACATCTGGTAGTTCGAGAGCTAAGTTTCGGTGCAAATGACAGATATCTAGTTTAGCTTCTTGAAGTTTATCGAGGATTTTAACTATGTAGATGAATCATCTGCAGTACTGCACAATAATGGCATGTTTAGACAAATAGATAAACAAGAAGTGTAAACTTGATGCCTTACTTTATGTTTCTTTGTATTGTGTATAGTTACACAAGTGGGTAGGGTTAGATACGTTTTATTGGGTGCATTTAGTTGCATTTAATTTTGTTGCTGATGTAGTTTTTGTTTGTACATTTTATTGTTTATATATTCTTGTTATAACTAAAATTCTCATGTGTATTTACTACAATAACTGAAGTATGCTAATGAGTAGAGTTCCAAGAATGTATCTCTGGACTACTCCTACTGAGACCGGAAGAAATGAGGAAAAACTATTTTGCCATTTTACAACGTGTGATTTCTGGACTGGTTGCTTTTAGAATGAAGAGACTGAAGATATGTTCAGTGCCAGTAACGGATGTTTTTAAATGAAGCTAGTACACTAGTGTCTGTCAAATACTTTTGGCAAGTCTAAGAACACTGCTGATGTCAGGCTGCCAATATTAGTGATTTGTTTTTTGTCGGTAATGAAAGTAAAGAGGGATCTAGAGGTATAACATGGATGGAAACCATGTTATGTGAGGGATAGGTTGTTGTCAGTGATGACTTTGGGGAAACTGGGTTTGAATACTTTTTCTGATACCTTGCATATGGGGACAGAATGGCAAGTGGTCAATAGCTGGAGAAATCATTAGAATTTATTTATGCATGTATTTATTGCTTTTGTTGATTGGCGTAGTCAGACTGGGTTATGGTATCCCCTTTTCAGACGAGGCCCAGATAGAAAAGCTCTTGTAAAAAGACAGGCAATTGTATACAAGAGAAAAACATGTAAACCTTAAAGTTACAATATAGACATTAACTGAAAGGCAGCTATAGTAGAAAAAAATCTGCAAATCTGTAAAATATAATCATTAGATACTAAAACACTACATTTTGGTATATAGAGTGAGGTTTAAAATGTCATATTACAATTTTACATTTATGGGTAGGAGAAATAGAGGCAGTGTAGGAAATAAGAGTCAAAAACAGGAGGTGAAGAAAGTTGAATAGTGTGTGCATTTGTTGGAGTATACAGAGAAAAAGAAAATTGTAGTGACATTGAAGTAGGTGTACAGGTTAATGAGTTCAAATTTTGCTGGAGGGAAAAACTTGTCAGGCTGTAAGAAGAGACAATAAAACTGGCAGTAAAGGCAAAGAGTTATAAGTCAATAGGAAATTAACAATGAAAATGGGTTTTGTTGAGGTGTATGGGTAATAAAGGTGTGTAAGGGCCAGAGTAGTCTAACCTGGGGAGGTGCAATAACAAAGCCAAGTGTTTTTTAAAGTGTTATTTTAGCATGTTTTTGAATCTGGATAGGTTGTTTTGTTGTCTGATGGAGGAAGGTATAGAATTCCAGATTCTGGAGATAATTTGAGCACAAGGTGAGACCAGCAGTGTTGAGTTTTAGTTATGGTCAATAGGATCTTGTCCGTGGAGCATAGTGATTGTGTAGGTTCTAAAGTTCCAGCATGGCTTGATGAGCAGGACAGCTTTGAGATTTAATGATCGTGGTATGAACAGTTTATAACTTTGGTAACAGAGAGAGTGCGAGTGTGTGTGTGAGAGATCTAATTTTACTGTGGTTTTCTTCATAGCTTATTGTATTTGCATATTGAACTTTAGGTGAATATCTATGACACCAACTAATTTTTTTGTGGGACAAAAGTTCAGTAAGAGTGCTGTAGGTATTTGTGTATAGGATACAGATTTGGTGTAAAAACAATTTTTTTTTTTTTTTTTTTTTTTTTTTTTTAGAATTTAGTACGAGGTAAGAATTGCTGATCCAGGTTTCTATAGAATATAAAACATTTTGGGTCTTTTTCCTGGAGTTCTTGGAGGGATTTAACCATGGTATCAGGTAGCAGCATTGGCATACTGAATGAAAGCTGTCATTAATAGAAGTGTTGAGGCCCAGCACTGAACCTTCTGGCACTCTGCAATGAGTAAGAAAGTAAGCCTTTAGCTGGTTAAAAAGATAGTTTTGGAACCAGGAGAGGGAAGGATTGTTAAAGTCTAGTGTGGATAGTCTATGGAGCAGAATCTGATGAGATACAGTGTCAAACTCCTTAGAGAAGTCAACAAATTGAGAGGAGGAAACGAGGTTTACTCAGTCCCTGTAAAGTCTAATATGATGGGTGAAATCAAGTTGATTTGTGTTTGTACTGTGGTGTGGCCTGAAGCTATGCTGGGCAGAGGAAAGGATGTTAAGTATTTGAGAACTCAGGCCTGTATACAAGAGAAAGAATGGTTACAGGATGGTAAGGGAATAATTAGTGACTTTTTTCGAATAATAGGTACATAGTTTTCTTGGACAGATCTGTTTGAGGATACAGATGAGGTATGCTAAAGAGTTAGAAACCATGCCACTGTCTTGAAAGATTATCTTCTACAAATACAAAGGGTTTTAGGTTGTACAGTATTTTTAGACCATGGTGATAACTGGGTTGATGTGGAAAACAGGATTTTAGAGGATAGTTCTTTTGGGAGGGAGAGAAGAGTAGTTTGATGTTTTTTTGAGGGAGGTGACTGAATTGTGAGTTCAACGGTTTAGAATCAGATTGTGTGGTTGATGGTAGTAGAGTTTGGTTGAGCTGGGTGGCTTGGATTTAACAAATTGTTTATGGAGGACCAGAACTGTGTGAAGTTCTTAATGAATGTATATATTTTTGGTGTGGTTGTGGAGTTCACTGAAGTTGTAGAGACTGGTTTCTTTTTTTAATACAAAGCCAAGATTTCCAGACTTCTCTCTGATTCTAAGTTGTTTAGTACTTTTTTGTAGGTGATGGTGCAGGGTTGAATTTGACTCACTTGTGCCTTTCTAGGGCTAACTGCTTTAATTTAGTGTGAAAGGTGTCATTAAAGTATGTAACTACTTCATCTAGAGCTAGAATTTTAAATAGATGCCAGTTACAAACTTTTTGTGTTCCCTTTGAATGTATTTTTGTTAAAGTGAGTTCAATTGTGTACTGTTATAATGGAAGCCCTTTCAGCTGGCAAACTTCCCAAAAAGATTGTGAGGGGGTGAGTCATAAAGTTCGGGAGGGTACCAGAGGAGATCATTTCACTTGAGACAGATGTAAGGGTGCAGTCCTGAAAAAATCTATATGAGTATTTGCTATATCTGGTTGTAGATTCAATGATTTGTGTAAAGTTGTATAGATTTATGAAAGAGAGAGGATTAGGAGTGGAAGTAGCTTGCCAATCAATATTTGTCATGATATAGCTGCTTGATTGATATGATGATGGCTTCTTGGTTGTTATTTGTGGAAAGCCAAGTTGAGTTGCTATTACTTGAAGGACTATAAACTGTAGTAGGCCAGATATTTTTGTGATCATTGATTTTTAAGAGGGAAAGGGGTATTTCAGCATTTTTGGCGGAGGGTGTGCAGATTGGGTATGGATAGAGTACAAATGAGTTATTTTATAGAACTGCTATGCTTCCTGCAATTTTATGTTGTGGCAGGATGTATGATTTTTTCCATAGATCAGGTACGTATTTGTCTTTTATGGCACAGTTAATTAGAATAAAAAATGAACATGCTAGAACATCTGCTGCTATTCTGATGTATTTGGGTGGCATGTAAGTTACCAGGAGCTAAAATCATAGGTTTTAGTTGTATCAGAACTTTTCTGAAGGTGGGTCTGGGAACAGGAGTAATGGAGAAAAAGTTACTATTTGTGAGATGAGCTTAGGATAGCAGTATTGTTGTAGAACTCGAGGGTTTTAATATGGAGGTAAATTTGTTTGAAATATGAGCTGAACTGTGTTGCTATATTAATCATTTGTGACGTTATAGAAAGGGTGTGTTGGGCAACATGACCATGGTGCAGGAGGTGGTTATTGGAAGACCAGAATAGTTTGGATCTGTTTTGATTTGTATTTGGAAATTTGTTTAGTAAGCTTTATTGTTTTATTTTGTGCTTACGTTTGTTTCTAAGGTGCATGTAGGTTTGTAGGTTAGTAACCACCTTTTCCATGTTTTGTCTCTGTCTGATTATGGTGTTTGCTTATAGAGCCACAGAGCCAGAGTACTTTTTATATGTTTAGTTCTTACAGGGGCAAGTAAGATTAAAACATTTGCGAAAGTTGCATTAAATAGGAACAATGCTTCATCCTGAGGGATGGAACATAATGGTTTTCAGTTAATAGTTTTAGGTTAGAGATAAGAGGAATAATAGTGTAGTGCTAATTTATTTACAAAAAAGGAGAAGGGAAAGTGAGTGAAAAACATGCTTTAAGTGAACAAAACTTCTGTAACTTGTTGTTGATGTTCTTGAAGGACTGCTCATTTACCTTTTAAGTTAAAGCCCTAGTACAAACACTGATTCTGTGACCAGCAATATTTAGTCTTCCTGCTATTTAATTACTCCAAGAATCAGTAGTTTCTTCTTTCCTAAGCAAGGAAATTAGAACACATTAACTGCAGCAAAGAGGTCTTTTCTGATTTTATTGTTCTGAGCATGATCAACAGCACATTGAAACATGCATCTCTTCATTTTATTCTCTAGTTTGGAAATATCCCCCCATAGAGTTCTGCTTATCTGTTGGCAGATTTAATTCTCTTGAGTGGGTGTTTGTAGACCCACTAGTTTGTCAAAGAAACAGGAGGAGAATAAGGACTGGGTCTTTCGTGTCTCTAAAAACAAGACACAAGTTGCCTCTTAGCAGCCGGTAGGCTATTGAGTATCAGCAGAGTTGTATTAATATGTTGTGATAGTTGAAGGATTTAAGGTCATCCATTTTCTTCATTAAAAATGATTGGGGCCTTTCCAGTTGAGTGATGATCAAAGAGGACATTGTATTGACCAATGTGATTTACAAAAGAAAAGTGCAGTGGTATGGGTCATTTCTTTGGATCTCGGAAAAAGCCCCTTGGAAATTAAGTGGGTCAAATAGACAGATTTCCTATGGTGATCAAATAAGAAAGAGTTATGTAGGAACTTCTTTTTTGCTGAATGTGACTATGCTGCAAGAGACTTGCAGTTAACTTGAGACTATTTTCAGGACAACAGATGTGATGATACTGCCTCTTGTTGGAGAACTTTAGTTTTAGAGAGCGCACAGAGACCTGTACTGTATACGTACATGTGCATACATAGAACATGCATTCATATATATCTGTATATAAATGTGTGTAAAACAAACATTTCTCTTTTCATTCAGAATTCATTTGTTTTTCTTAACAGAAGCCTTACATCACATTCATACTACTTTTCCTCTTTTAAGTGCTTGCACAAACACATGATTCATTTTATTAGTGCTAACAAGGGAGAAGATAGAGACACGACAGTAATACATTTTGTGATGAGTAAAAACAATTGTAAATGTTAGGGACACTTTCTAAGTATAGTTGTGGTTCAAAGATTTAGCAACACACTATTATGAAATCTCAAAACAGAAGTAGACTAGAAGGCATTTAAATGGAATTTTCATTACAACATGTGTTCCGTCTGAATCTGGTTCAGGCTTTTTCACCCTGCTGCAATCCACTTTACAGGGATTGTCCGCAATATAACATCAATGATGTCAAAATTAAATCATTACTGTTCATATACCTGAGGAAAATGTGCAAAATATGGGAACGAGTGTCAGAATCAGAGTGTCAGAATCAGAAGCAGATATTGAGGTAAAAATAGACTTAGAATTTAATTCCAGAAAATTATACAGCTTGCCATTATCAAAATCTGATACAAACTATGCCATGTTAGTTGGTACAGTATCACAGACAGAGATGAACTAAAACATACAATGCACGATTATGCAGTTGGAAAGTCCGTGATAAAGTACTTTGTGGTGCAGAAGTAAGTTTAGCATGTCTTAGAAGTATTAGGCATGCAAAAACAAACACATATTTCTTCCACTTTTGTTTAAACAACTAGAAATGCTCTATTAACATTGTTTCTGCATTTATTGTGTTTATGTATACAGCACTTTTACTGTCAGTTTTCCAGTTTCTGTTTGTGAAGTTATTGCTCTAGTTCTATTGTACTACTTGTTCAACATCTACGTATTTTATTATATGGATCTTGTCCATCTTTGCTCCTGCAGAAAAGGGGTAATGTTGCCCCATAGGACATGTTCAGTAAACAACGGCAAAATGAGTAAATAAAAAAATAAATGCGGTAATAGAGAGATGTACACAATAAAAATGAGTCCCAATGTAATCAGATTCTGTGAGAAACGGAAAGAAAGTGAGAAGGGAAATACCCCACTATGAGTAGTACTTAATAGTCATCAAAGGAGATCATAAGCAAACAAGGGAATTAAAATGAGAGAAAAAACATTGTACACTGCAGTAAAGTAAAAACATTGGTAGGGACTTGTAAGTGAAAATGCAAACAGAATATATTGCTAAGATATGCAGACTTTTAAATGGAAATATAAGTTTTATGTCAGGGTAACAAAAAAAAGAAAACTAACATACAATTCAACGATGCAGGATAACAAGCATACATGCACATAAAATTAAAACCATTCATGTAAATGCATTAAATGAAATAGGGTGAACAAATTAGAAATGAAAGAAACATCTAAGAATACGACAGTAAAATGTTAACTGCTTCATGGGATCCTGTGAATATACTGTAGGAAATAACTATTTCAAAAATTAAAGCTAGAGCTGCACCTATATCTGCCAATTATATATTTGCTTATAATGCTAATAAAGGTGTTCTAAATCCCAAATAAAAGCAAAGGAAGAGGAGCTAAAGCATTATTGTATGCCACATGCAACAGAAAGACATTTTCTTAACAAAAAAAAAAAAACACTGCTTCATTAACAGTTGCTCTGGATGCAGTAGGAAGTAGTCCAAAGCATATGTAGAGGTTAGCTAGATTAATGCTTGGGCATGAATGTAGCTTAATATACAGAAACGGAGCTTTTTTTTTTTTTTTTTTGGACTGTAAAGATAAACATGCGTTCAGAATGCAACAGCACAAACATATGCAAGAATAGCTTTTCTCTTAAGGCAAAACATGCAAAAGAATAGCAGAAAATTTGAAAAGATGCATGCCACAGAAAAACAGTATCCATACCAATAGTATCCTGATGAAGTCAGACAATGAGTGTAGAATATCAAATACAGATAGAGAAAAAATTGAGCACCTACAGGGGATAATATTGGCCTAATACTAATTGGTTTAACTAATTTTAGCAAGCTTGACTTGAATTCCTGTTAGCATAATATAGACCCCATGACCAGAAGTACATTTTGCACAGAAAGCTGTAAACTCTGTGATTCTTCCTGTCTAATCATCCAATTCTAATATACCCTGAATTTGTAATAGGTCAACCAAAACTGATCAGCAATGCAGATCTAAACACCCTGCCACATGACAGTAGTGGAACATTTTTGCAGAAATGGCAAGACCCTCTATACCCTCATCAGAAGAGCGATTCTCCAACATGTGCATTTGGAAAGGAGAAATATTTTGCAGTCCTGATCACAATTTGAGTATTTTATTAGAAATCCTGTCAGGGAAACACATTTCTGAAGAAACAGGATGAGGTAACAGTACAAATATTGGGGACTATTGACCAACCATAGAGAAATAAGAGACTGATCATTTGAAATGAAGAGTACTAAAGAAATAGTTTGACAAATTCATAACATTGTTATCTTTTGGAAAATAAAATGAAACACTGAGCGGTTTTAGGCAGATTATGAGAGAATGCACTTGAGACAAAAAGTGAATTTGATAACACAGTGCTAGAGTTTTGTGTTGTACATTTTCATAGGAATATGCATTTGCATTCTAAACGTAAACATTAAAAATTTTCAGACCAAAAAAGTACAAGGTAAGCTGTTTGGAGTGGCAAGCTCTGGTTTGAATGTCAGAAAAGGTCTTAAAATAATATCATCATTAAAAGTCGTAACTGCTGATATCTGTACAATTACTGAAACATGGTTCAAAGCCACCGAACACACTCCAGCAGTGCTTGGCTATAACATTTTTCAAACTTTCCAGCCATGCACTGAATATATAAGAGCAAAAGGTGGAGGTGTGTCTATCTACATAAAGGATAAACCCACATCAAGACTTGCAAACAATAAGACATGCTTGAGTTACTCCATGTCTAACTAGCCATGGGAAAAATCATCACTATATTATTGCTAACCTCAGGTCCTTCGCCATAAACCAGGAAATCCATATATCATAACTGAAGTTACTAGAATCGCTCACCATCCAGCCCAATACCATACTTACAAATGATTGACTACCCATCCAATAATTGGGAGGGATACACAACTACTAACATGCAGGCCCACAGATTTCTTGACTTTGTAAATTCAAATGCCCTGGAGCAGCTAGTCTACACTCTCTCATTAAGGGAACAAATATCCTAGATCTGGTACTCACAAATATGGGAGAGTGCTGTACCCCTCCCCCCTGCATGATGTCTTACCTGGTATGATCAGATCACAGATTGGTCTATCTTGAAATAAAGGTAAAACTAGTCCCCCCACCTACCCCAAAAGCTTTAAGAACTTCTCTAAGGTAAATTACCCCGTATTAAGGGATAACATAACTAGTTTCCAAGCTCCTCCAAATTGAGAAAACCCAGAAACCTATGCACAGGTGTACACAAAAGCCCTGTATGTCCATATAAACAACTGCATAGAAATTGCAGTACCAGATAAAAAAAAAAAAACAGGTCAATCCCCTGAAACAAGCCTCCCTAGTGGACTCCTCATATAAATAGTTGTATAACAAAAGAAGGAAAATCTTATTGGGAAGTAAGAGGGAATGTGCATAAGAAAGCAAAAAGTTCCTCATTAGTCTAAACAAGTAAATCAGGGAACTAGTCAAGTCTCTGAAAGCAGATTTTGAGGTAAAAATCACATCCGACACTAAGGATAACCATAAGGCATTTTTAAGTTATGTCCACAGTCTTAAGGACAACACCCAACAATGTGCAGAATTAGTTGGAGGTGGCATCACCTATATTCACCCAGAAGAGCAAATCTGCTGGTCAACAAATCCTCTGAAATTTTACCTGCCCATCATCCCCGGTTCTCCCCCAAAAAATACCCAGCAGCACCAGTTATCACCCAACAGGTTGCCACTGCACACTGTAAAGCTAAATACATGGCTTCAATGGAGCCTGACCATATACTAGGTTTCCTGCTAAACAGCTTAAATCAGGACTTATCAGTCCCATTACGCTATATCTTTCTGTCCACAGCTTTCAGATTGACTTTGTTCTGACAGAGGGGAGGGCAGCAACAGTAATCCCTGTGCATAAAGGGGGGACCATCTACTGACCCAGGAAATTACAGACCAATTAGTTTGACTAGACTTGCATGTAAGGCCATGAAAAGAATAATTATTGACCTGATAAATAATGACAAAGATCTCCAAACACTGGACCCGACCCAATTTGGCTTTGTCAAGGGCAGGTTATACCTACTGAATCTGGAGGATTTCTTTGAAAAAGTCATTAAAGGCCATGGATGAAGGTAAAACGTACACACTGCCTACTTCAACCTGGTAAAGGCATTCGACACAATTCCCCACTCATGTTTTATAAATAAACTCAAAAAACTATGCATAGATCCCTACATCACCAGATGATATTTGCTTATGGACAGGACACGTGGTTAAAGTGGGTGAATCCAAATCCAGCAAGAGGTCAGTTATTAGTGGTGTGCCACAGGACTCAGTGTTGGGACCAATTCCAGTCAGAATGTACTTCTCTGAAATCAAGGCTAATGTAGAAGGCCTCTGGATGACAGTTTGCTGAAGCATACAAGGTGGGGGCAATCATTGAATCCCCCAATGATGTAGATATCCTTTGGGGGGGGGGTCTTGATCAGACAAACAATTGGTGTCAGAGCCATGGCCTAAAACTAAATATGAAAAATGTGAAACAAAATGCATTATCATACCCTTTGGGATTCAAATTCCCCTGCAAATTACATCATCAGTAGTGTACTCCTAAGAATAGGCTCAGAGGTGAAATCAAGGTATACAGATAGGCTGAAATTTGACTGCCACATGTCCATAGTGGTAAGGAAGTCCTATGTGGAACAACTTATAAGTAAAGGTACAGTATCCAGATCAAAGGAAATTATAGTCCATCAATAGAGTACTATGTGTCATTTGGCATGTTCTTGTCTAGACACTTACAGCAGCTCAAGTGACCTCAAAGGTTCATCACAAAGAAAATAAGGGTGTAAACAACATGTCCTGTGTGGATAGACTAAAAGCCCTATCTCTTTACTCTGTCTACTACCAACTATTAAGGGGTGAGCTATGCTTGAATTGCAAAACACTATCAAATCCAGCCCTGATGGAGCTATTACACATCTGCAAGTGAAACAGCACAATGGTCACCTGATCTAGGGATCTAAACTTAGTCAGTGACTCAAACAAAACATGCTGAAGAGACAGATGTGTGTCTCAGAGATTGCCCCTTCTTTGGAATAGGATTCCTATTCATACCGTTTACTGGCTGTCTTCAAATGCAGTTTGGATCATTTGAAGGGGAACTGCAAATTCATACCTGGGTTAGCACCTGTGTCCCTTATAGATGGTGCAGTCTGTAAGATAATCAAGGTAGGCACAAACCAATATCACACTCTTACCGCTAGGGGCCATATTTTGGGTAAACAGGTTATATTGGATAGACTTGTAAAGGCACTTAAGTCATTAGCCTAGTAATCACCTATGAACCTATAAAGAATGTAATGTGTTACAATTTAAATGGACAAGCAAGCACAGAACAGCATTTGAAGAAGCAAAAATCTATTTCAAAAAAGCAATATCTTTCTTCAGTCCAAAGTGTTGTACTCTCTCAGAAGTCAATGTGAGCTGATATAGATAGTATTTTTAAAACTCCTCAAATTTATTTTCTAGAAGGGACAGTGTAGAAAGGATATACTGTATCATAATAAAGCCTACTCTAACATAGTAACTCATAAAAAGACTAAAACGTGCAAATGTGGCGCCTGTACTTATTGCTACTACATACTACAAGGAGAAGGAGCATATAGAAAAATATGAATAAATACATTAGGAGTAAGACTTGCACTAATTTGTAATAGCATGGGGGTGGTTTGTAAGCCTTATATTTGGTATGTGAATCCTTCTATGTTGGGAAGATGGAGCGAAAGTTCAAGAAATGAATTTATGAACATTACTATAAAATCAAAAATAAGGGTGAAAAAATGCTTTATACAAACATACACTTATGTGTAGTCAGGCAAAATTCCAGTTCTTTGTGGTGGAGTTACTAAAGGATGTCAGGGGTGGCCCCTGGGAGATCAAAATTGAATATAAAGAAGTATATTGGCAGCTTATTTTAGAAGCTAATAAGGCAATGGGTCTCGATGAGTATGTGTCTTTAGCCAATGTTTTAAAGTTAAGACCAGCTAGGTTATAATTTTATACTTATATTTTTAATGCGTTCTCTTAGTTAAGTTTTCAACCCATATTACATGTTTCTAACCAGTAGATGGAGTTGCATGATCATTTAACTGGGTATTTTAAGGACTGGAAGATGTAGAACTTGATCCACTTTGTCCATTTTTCATGCATCTGCCATTTTATTTATTTTATGGTATTTTATTTTAATATATTGTTTTTATACATTATTGTAATAAGAAGATGGGAGAATGTATTGCCATTATTCCTTGTTAAGGGATGGTAAATAATGGCTAATTGGAGGTGGGGTTTTAGAGTATCTAAATTGTGGAATGGTCTCTTGCAATACGCATCTGATGAAGTCCGTTGATGGGATGAAAACGTGGTGATAGTTAATAGCGTTTATGTTTTGTTTTAATAACGTCTGGTGTTTTGGATTTCGCTGCCTGCTCATTCACCAGCGCTATTTTGTTTTAATGTTCTATAATCCCAAAACAAAATCATCATTCAAAATGCAGAGGTTGACAGACTGATGCCATACAAATAAAGGGCGATATAAAATAAATAAGGTGGTATAATATTACGTTAACATGATTTGGAATGCTATAGCGCATAGAACTCTCACTTTAAAGGAAATAAAAGGTGAAACAAGAAATTACCTTGTGTTACAACAGGTAAAACTTTTGTCATCACAGATAAGTGGTACACAAGATGAAAGTGATCCGATGCGTAGTTGATAGATATATACCAGGACACTGGGTGACGTCACCATTTCTTATAAAATCACATATTTACTTAAAAGAACAAAACTGCTCACAAGAGTTTACAGAAAACAGCAATAGAATTTATACATAAAACGCTTTTAAAAAAAAATGGGAACCAAAACTATGATGGCAAGACAAGATACATTTTTTATTGATGGATAAGTCAGCTGAAAGAATGATACATGACTTTTACACCAGCAAATACCGTGGATAATGCAAGCATTTTGAGAAAGCCAGAATTACTTAGAATAGCATCAAGAAGTGTGTGCATTTCAATTTATTAGTTAATAATAAGAATGCCTGCTAAAAGATGAATACTCTAGATATACCCTACATGTATTTAATGATGAATATTCCATTTATTACACATGAGAGTTTCTGACTTTAATGCACTATAAAATAAGTTTTGGCATGATAGTATCCTTGATTAGGATACCAGAAATGTCACGGTCAGATGATAATGTACCGAGTGCTCATGTCAGCCACCCTACAGCAGTAGTCAGTTTTAGCTGGCTGCATGCTACCCGAGAGATATTGCCGTGACTATGACTCAGATAACCTGGGAGCCAGAGGAGCCAGCTAAGTGAGGATTAGAGTCTATGACTACTGTTTCTTTGCCTGTCCTGAGGAGAAGAGGCAGTTTGCTCTGATGCTGGTACTTACTGGAGATCGAGGTCTCTATCCCACAGCACATGGTAGGGGATTAGTACTTGTTTCTGCCAAGGATCATTCTCTTGCCTTAGCCTTTTGTAGTATTGGAGTATATCTCTAGTAACACAGAGGCATAAGGAGAGTAACGGATCATTTCACCGGAAGTTGGCACATATGCTGCCAAGAGATGCCGTTAGCCCTTGTAGCAAAAACTGGAACCTCCAACAAATGAAAAAAATGAAGGCTGACCAGTGCTGAACTATTACTTTCCCATCCTTGACAACTAAGATAAGGTTACTGTTTCCATATTCTTAAATGGAAGAAGAAAAGCCATCCATGGATTGTGTGGAATACTGATTTGTGGAAGAAGAAAAGGGGGAAACAAGTGGGTCAGCAGAGAATACAGGAGCTTAGATGATTGTGAGTTCTAGAAGAAAATTATATTAAAAGATGGAAATTCAGTACATGAAGTTTCCTCCTGGGTGGCCCCATCCAGGTAGGACAGTGATAGTATTCATGGTAAATATCTGAAAGGTCACAGAGCTTGCCAGAATTTAAGAGTACCATGGAAACAAGGCATATGGATCATATCGAAGGGTAGTGGAGCACAATACACTCCACTGCAAAAGTCACAGCTAGCAATTTACAATGCAGTTCACTTTTATTTACGACCCTAGTGGCAGGAAGATGAGGATGTCATAAAAAATTGCTTTAAACAGATGAGACAGTGAAGAAACAATGTGACAGAAAGACGGGCCTAGTCAATGTAATCTTCAGAAACGGCTGACTTTTCTGTAGTGGTTATGAAAGAATCAAAAAAATCCTCTGTATAGCTGAGAACTTTTGTAATGTTGCTGTGAACACTTCTATGATAATGGTCAGTTAACAAGAAACAAACACTGGGAGAGAATGTTGTCCTTTGCTAAAACCTTAGTGATATTTGTGGTGTTCCTGTAACATCGTGCATAGAATTTGATCATTGTGAAAAAAAAAATCTGGAAAGTAATCAGTGGTGCATCTCTGTCTACTACAAAGTTTATAAAGACACTTTGCACAGTCACTAAAAGTTGAAGAAAATACACACAACCAGCCAGTACTTCACCAAATCCTTACTTTCTTTATTCCTGCGATCTGGTACCTCGGCAATTCGCAATTGCCGAGGTACCAGATCGCAGGAATAAAGAAAGTAAGGATTTGGTGAAGTACTGGCTGGTAAAGTTTATAAAGAGCCTGCCCTATTGCAGAGACTATATCTGTTGTAGTATAACCCAACTGTCTTTTTATAGGATGCTAAATACTAATGTAAAATGACAAGTACAGGTATTAGTTTTATTTTAGCTTGGTATTGTACATGGAAGAAGCATCAGTGCAAATTAATCTATAATAAATGCTCACACAAAACGAGTTGAAAGCTATCTAGTTTTACTTTTGTACCTTAAGCATATAACAGATCTGTGAATTTTCTTGTAAGAAACTTAGGACGTAGGACTTTATTGCAAGCAATTTAATCTATTTTAAAGTGTGGTGTTATGGAGAAATTAGTACCTGAATGCCTTTCTAAAAAATGCCACAGTAAACTGGAATATAAAAAGTGTGGCTGAAAAATGTGGAGGTATAGCAAGTTCCAAATTATCCCACAGGCATCTCTCTAAGTTGGATGCTGCATTACTGTAATGAGCATTGCTTGGTTTCAATCAAGTGGTTGGCAAGGAAGATCTGAGGCACTCAGTGGTGCAACTACCTAGGCCAGAGTATTAATGAATTCTAATGAATACAACTTGTTTGTATAAACTTCACATGATGAATTGCTTAGCTAAAGCTCTTGATAGGGATTTTCTTACTCTACAGTTACAACTTTATTTTAGAGTGAGACTTGGAAGAAATTGTGAATTCACAAGTATTCCAAAAAGTAAAGTTAGTAGAAGCATGGCAGCTATTGTAAATCTTTGTAAACTTTTTCTGTTTTGATTTAGAACATTACAATATCTCGTATTTATTCATATTAATGAAAGTTGTATATCTAAGATGACTACCTGTCAAAGGTGCAGATAGAAAAGTTGGAGAAATGTAAGGCAATTAAGTTGCCAGAATGCAATCCATCAATGTGTTTTTCATAAAAAATAAATACATCAATAATGTATTCCATTGGTATATGGAGTGTACTGAGCGGGAATAAAGTTTATTTTTCTCCTTCCACTTGCACTGTGATTTGTTTGTTTTCATTTGTTAGAGTGAGAGGTACAAATTCTCATTTAACCCTTTACTTGCACTGTGGCTTAGCAGTGTTGCACTTTGTAATTAAATGGCAGTGTAAGTGAATGGGAATGGAGAGTTTATTTTCACTTTCACAGTGATAGAGTGCAGGTGGTAGTGTTCTTATGACAGTAGGGAAAGGGAATTTTTCCTTTTCTCCAGTGTTGTGTAATTTTTGTGTTGTATCTAATCTATAGTCCTATGTGTTTTGTACTTTCAAAGTGTACATCAAAAGTCAATGGCTTGTGTTGAGTCTCAATGTAAGTTTGCATTTATGATTCATTATAAGATTTTCCACAACCACAGACTTTGCATAGTCTGAAGATTGTGATTGTGGCCCAGGGAATTCCAACATGAAGCCATCTAAAATTATATACGCATCACTTTTGTACTACTTTTTCCTCTCGTTTCTGTTATGTCAGTATTTGAATGACGCTCTGTGAACCCTAAAGAGATGAAGACAAAGCATACTGTACATGTTAGCTTTTCTCATAGTCCTCTCCTTTAAGAAACACGCCCTAGCATATGCATTAGTGATGATGATTAAAGGAAAAATAAAAGGCCATTGGTAGAGCATCTAGTTAATGACCATTTGTAATATAGTAAACCTGTTTCACAAATTCTGCAAGTAGCCATCTATGTTTACACAGTTAATGCATGCCTGGACAGAAAAGTATTCCACCGACTCATGAAAGAAGCATAGAAGAAACACTGGCAAGGTAGAGAAATATAAACCAATTTATTTGTGAAACTGTTCTCTGACTGTTTTGTTGACAAACAAAACACAATTGAAATGAATACACATTAACGTTGCTGTGAACTAGGATTTATCAATTTTCAAATAGTTCTAAATCCTGTTTCTAGGAAGAATGCAGATAAATCAGTCACAGGGGTTATAGAGTAGCATTTCATAACTGGGTGACCACAATTTCATTGCAGACAATCTGAAGAAGGTCAAGATATTTGTAGTGTCTGAAAGCTAGTCTTTTGTTGTGGGGAGTCTGGCTCATAGGTTTAATATTCTTTGCTGCTAGATCTAGAAGCTTTGTTAGTCAAGGGCTTGATTCCCACATCCTCTGTTTGCCTACTGTCACTTAACCAGACAGTATTCCCAAGTCACTCATTTATTTATTTATTTTTGTTGCTTTTATTTACTGGGAAAGTCCACTGGGCCTAAAAGAGACCATTTTCAGTGGAGGCCTGGGGAGAAAAGTTTTGACAAGAACATAAGATACAGAATAAAAATGAAATATTAATTGGTACAGAAGTTGAAACAGTGTTACTCAGTGATTACAGTAATATATACATAAAAGCAGAAATTTAGTTGGTTTGATTACTAGTAATATATACAGAATATATACATAAAAGCAAGACTTCAGTTGGTTGCCAGACAAGTTCAATCAGAGAGGTATAAACAGAGATATACTAATCAACATTATTGTACCAGTATCAACAAGTGATGAAAAAATAATTATGGAGAAAATATCAGTCACTAGTAGCAAAAAGCACAGAAGTTTAGTTATCATATAAGGAGAAGGAAGAGGTTAGGTTATAGAGCAGGTGCATAGCCAGGAAGATTTGAAGAAATTTGAGGATGGTGGACAGTTCTTAGATGGGCAAAGCTGTCATCCACCCCACACATTAACTGCTCTTCCTTATGGAGAATGTATTAGTTTGAGGAGGCTTTGTAATAATGATAAAAATTTTTGGGGGCGATTGGAAGTGTCTTCTATTTTTTGTGCTAGGTGCTGTAGTTCTAAGATATTTGAGTCTGCTGTTCATAAGGTTCTGTAAGGGTCCACCTAAAGAAGAATAGCTATGAGCGAAGTGGAAGAACAGGGTAAGTTTTTATTTGTGGGAAATAAAAAGGATAAAAGGAGAATTTATTTTGTTACTACATATAGTGTGTTGCATTTGGAAATTTTCATTGGTTAAATATTAGAATTTTGTGTTAGAATGTAAGGATTTAAGTAATATATGTTATCCTATTCCTAGTTATTTAGCTTGCTTGCTATTGCTCCTTCCACCTCTCTGGGTCTTTTATGGACCTTTCAATGCAGACATTGTTGTACATGTGGATATATTGTTAGGACTTTTCCTCATATTAATGGAGTTGCTTTTCACACTTTTGATTTTTATACTTGTGATACTGAAGGAATCATTATGCTTTACAAGTGCCTTTGTGGGTTGACTTCTATTGGGGAATCTAAAAAGAAATTTAAAATGAGATTGGAAGATCATGTTAGGAATATAAGAAATTAGCCCTATTGCACAACATTTTGCACAGTTTCATGTATCGGATCCTAGTGGTTTAAAGGCAACAATTTTAAGAGACTTGAGAGATTATGAGGGGGATGTGCTTTCTTATGGAAAGCAGCTGATCAGTCAGTTCGACAGAGTGCTTTCAGGAAATCTCCTAATGTATCCAGAGGTGTTTCATTCGCATCTGACGCTTCAGGAGTTTCTACTGATGTAGAAATGGAAGAGGAGTCTTCTATGCTTACCACCAGTCAAGAACCTTCAAAGTTGGCCAGGGATTTTCAGACACAACCACGGGGCCAAGGAACAACAGGGAACGACCAGAGAAGAGCAGTACCAACATGAGACTGGTTTTAATAAAGGAGGACAGTGTCACTTTAAAAAAGGAAAATAGCAATAACTGTATTCTGGTATGTTAGTTCACAATATGTCTGGCGTTAACTTGATTGAAGCACAATTAAATGGTTTGCAGTTTTACCATATATGTGCAATTTGAAATGCGATACATTTAGATTTGTGCTTAAATTGCATTTGTTATATTTCTGTATGCGGAGGTGGGGTTTGTCATGATGATTCTGATTGTTTAAATGCAAGTGTTATTGAAAATAGTAAAACTGAAAAATTTTATTCATGTAATTGACCTGAGGATGAAGATGTTACCAATGTTAATGCTTATAGTTTATTAGATACTACAAAACTACAAAAGTAAGGCATAAAAGTGATTTTATGCCTCTTTTCAGACATGATGGTATTAAGCAATTTTCTAGTATGCTTAGTTATGCTGTTGAATGTGCTTTTAAGAGGTTTGATAAGAATAAGTGCAATGTGGTATATAACATGACTAAAGATGAATGGACTGAGTTACAGTTGGCTGAGAATAAAAATATTGTTATAAAACGGGCAGAAAAAGGTAAAATAGTTGTAATAAATTATCAACAATACCTTTTGGTGTGTATGTCACATTTACAAGATGCTAGTATTTATGAGAAAATTAATATATGTGAATATGTCTGTTGTTAACTATGGTGCCCTTTTAGATAAAGGTTTAAGAATGGGTTATTCTTGAATAGACCTGGATACAAAATTCAGGACTAGGGATAGTGATATGGCAGTGCTCTACTGCCTTCCCACAATTAACAAGGATGGCTTGAACACTCCAGGCAGACCTATAGTGTCAGTCTGTATATATTTTTTATCCAATATGGGTCTTTTTTTACATGACGTTTTGTTACCTTATGTTTTGAAGCTGCCTTCTTATATTACAGATAGCTTTGATTATTTGGATAAAATTGCTGATGTTGAATGGACAGAAGATATGTTTTTTTATTAGTATGGTTGTATGTAGCCTATATACTAATATTAAACATAGTTTGGGAATGGAAGCTATTTAGCATTTTTAGGGGTTTATACCATTATCTAATTATGTCTTAGAACTTTTATATTTTTGTTTAATGAATAATTGTTTTGTATTCAATAATTGTTTATACCATCAGTTGCAAGGAACAGCCATGGGGGCATCTTTTGCCCCCATGCATGCAAATTTAGTTATGGGTTTGTTTGAATTAGAATATTTATATAAATGTGATTCTTTTAATATGTTTGTAGTGAAATACTTTCTATTCATTAATGATTAGATTTTTGTTTTTAAAGGTGGATTTGGAGAGGTGCATGAGTTTTTTGATCAGTTACAGATTAATAGATTTGTTTTTTTTATTTGATGTTTTGCAACTGGATAGACAGATTGTATTTTTGGATATTAATTTATCTTTAGATTCTAATAATAATTTGCTGATGTCTGTCCATAGGAAATTTGAGGATAATGGACAGTTCTTAGATGGGCAAAGCTGTCATCTACCCCACACATTAACTGCACTTCCTTATGGAGAATGTATTAGTTTGAGGAGACTTTGTAATAATGATAAAGACTTTTTTGCTGAGATTGATGGAATGTCTTCTATTTTTTGTGCTATAGTTCTGAAATAGTTGCGTCTGCTGTTCATAAGGTTCTGGAAGGATCCATTTACAGAATAATAGGTATGAGAGAATGGAATGACAGGATAAGTTTGTATTTGTGGGAAATAAAAAGGATAAAAGGAGAATTTATTTTGTTACTACATATAGTGTGTTGAGTTTGGAAATTGTTTCATTGGTTAAATGTTATTGGATTTGTTTGTTAAAAGTTAAGGATTTAAGTGATGTACTTTATCCTATTCCTAGTACTTCTTTTAGGAGAGGAAGGAATTTAAGGGATATTTAGCTTGCCTGCTTATTGCTCCTTCCAGCTTTCTGGGTCTTTTAGGGACCTTTCCAGGTAGACATTGTTGTACATGTGGGTATATTGTTAGGACTTTTCCTCATATTAATGGGGTTGCTTTTCACACTTTTGATTTTTATACTTGTGATACTGAAGGAATCATTTATGCTTTACAGTGCCTTTGTGGCTTGACTGATATTGGTGAAAGTAAAAAAAAAATTAAATGAGATTACAAGAGCATGTTAGGAGTATAAGAAAAAAAAATCCCTATTGCACAACATTTTGCACAGTTTCATGGATCGGATCCTAGTGGTTTAAAGGCAACAGTTTTAGAAAAGGTGTTTGTTAATTTTTATTTAGAAAATCTATATAAAAGGAAGTTAATTTATAAGGAAGGTAATTTTATTTTTAAATGTAATGCTGTATGTCCTTCAGGTCTTTAGATTGCAACTGGAGATTGATTGTTTTATTGCTGAATATATTTGTGTATCCATGTGTATATGGTGTAGTACTCCTTGAACGCTGCCTTATAGCCAAGGCACTAGAGAAAATAGTGTTGTTTTATTTAGAGGTTCCTAGTCGTGGTTGTTATTTGTGGGGTTTTTTTGGTCATATTTTTTTTTTTACATAGCCAGGAAGACTTGAGATGATTTTTCAGTATTCATTTGAAGGTGGTGGTACAACCTGTGTTTTTTATAGAAGGTGGAAGTGAATTCCATAGTTTGGCAATGGTAAAGGAGTAGAGGAGTTGACCAGCAGGTAAGGTGGGCTTTTCTGCTTGTAGAATTAGATGATTTTCAGATTTTAGTTGCCTGCTGGATTGGTATTTGTCAAGTAGTGTGAAGAGAGCAAGGACAGTCTGTGGGACTGTAGATTATTTTGTGCACTGTAGTTAGTTGGGTGAATGAGAGATGGTAGGGGAGTTCCAGCCAGCCTAATTGTTTCAGTGAGTTACCGTGGTGGTATGAGAATTTGGTCTTGGTGGCAAATTTGGCTATTCTGTTGTAACACATATCAAGTTTGGATTTTGTAGAATTTTTGGATATTGGTGAGGAGAGTAGTGCCATAAAGGAGAAAGGGTAACAAAAAGGTGGTTGCAAGGGTTTGTGTAGTAGAGAGACTAAGAAATTGTTGGTGCCTGTAGAGCATACCAAACTTTTGGTGTGTATTTTGATGTTATTGTTTGTGTAGGTTAAAGTTAAGGTTTTTGTCTATAATGATGCCTAGTAGTTTAGTGTGTGGGACAGCTTCTATAATGGTATTGCCTTTGACTTGTATAGTGAAGAGTTTATCTAGGGGAGTGGTTTTCTTAGGGGTAAAAGGTACTATATTTTTTAAGATTTAGTTCAAGATGATTAAGCATCCAAGATTCAGTAGAGGTGAGTGCATTCTGGGTGATTTACTAGAGTTCAGAGCTGAAATTTGCAGTGCATATTACTGTAGAGTCATCAACATACTGGATTACTGAGCACTGTAAGAGTGGAGTGAAAGTTATTAATAATGATGCTAAATAAGAGAGGACCAAGTATGGAGCCTTGGGTTACCCCTGTGGAAGTATTGAGGAAGGGAGAAGTAAGACTATTGCCATTTGGTGGATTGCTGACTATTGGAGAGATAGCTATTGAGCCATTGTAAGGTAGGTTGGGAAATGTGGAGAGTGGATAGTTTACAGAGGAGGATGGTGTGAGAAATCGTATCAGAAGCTTTGGAGAGGTCGAGAAAAAGAGAAGCAAATTATTTTGCCAGAATTCCATACCCGGTCAACTGTATCAAGGAATGAGAGGAGGGTAGTAGTGGTGTTGTGTCTTGGTCTGAAACCATGCTGAGTGGGTGATAGAATTTGGTTTTCCAGCAGGTGGTTGAGGAGTTTGGCACGGATGCATTTTTCCAGTATTTTAGAGAAGGGTGAGAGAATTGCTATGGGCCTAAAGTTTGTGGTGTCTGTGTTGCTGCCGCTTTTGTGTAAGAGGAGAATAATTTTATTTTCCAGATGTCTGGGACAAGGGATTCTTTAATTGATCTGTTAATAAGTATGCTGATAGGATAAGCTATAGAGTTTGCAGCTAGCAGCAGCAAGTGTGGGGGTAGATTGTTAGGGGCCAAATTACAGGGTTTTAGTTTACGTAATTTTTTTTTTTTTTATTGTGGCGGTGTGTATGGGGGAGATTTTTGTTCGATTCAATGGTAGGATTGTTATCTGGGATGGTTTGGTCATTAGCTGTCTTGGTGGTGGTGTTTAACCATAGGAAAGGTGGTGGTTAGGTTAGCTATGGTGTCAATGAAGTAGGAAATTAAGAGGGTGGCAAGTTCAGAAGGGGTTTTGTGTAGGTCAGGGGATGGGTTGCTTTGAGAGCCTGGATATAGTAGTTGGTTAATGGAGGAACAGAATTTTTTGGGATTATCTTCATGTTGGCTTTGTAGGTGGAGGTAGTGGGCTTTATCATGGTTATTAGATGTTTTGCCTGGTTACAGAGTTGCTTGTGTTGTAGTAGAGTTAAGGGATCTTTGTTTTTCTGCAATGATTTCCAGATTTTGTCCCATGTGAACGTGACTTCTTTGGATTTTGAGAGCCGGCTTGCATGGTTGTGTTTTATTCATTTTTGGTGGGTGGGTGTTTGCCTGTTTAGGATGTCTATGAATGTTGAGTTAAAGAATTCAACAGCCTCATTAAGTGGTAGGGATTTGAAAGGTTCCCAATTTACTTTTAGCTAAGGTTTCATTAAATCTGGATGGGTGGAACTTAGTCAAATTTTTGGTTGATTTGTATTGGTGTTGGCCTGGGGTTGGGGTAGATTTGGGAAGGATATATGCTGGGTGGTGGGCGCTAATGGTATTAGGTAGTATGCCTGCAGTGGTGATATTGTCAGGGTGGGATACTAATATCCAGTCTATTGTGGAGTCTCCGTTATTTTTGTGGGGTCTGGTGATTGAATTAGCTGGGAGAAGTTGTAAAGGTTTATGTTTTTTGATGGGTTGTTTTGGGTAATGTCTGGCCAATCAATGTTTACATCACCTAGGATGATGGTTTCATTATCTATGTTTTGGGATATCCAGGCAAGTATGTTCTCTAATATTGGTATGTTGTTTCCAGGAGGAATATACAGAGCGATTATGCAGATGTTTTTTATGATAAGTTTTAATATAGAGATTAGTACTTCAGCTGGGTAGAAGTTGTGTGTTGATTTTCAATAGGGGGGTAGAAGTTGTGTGTTGATTTTCAATAGGGAGTTAAAGTATATTTGCTAGGGAAGAGTAATGCTACTCCCCCTCCTCTCTTGCAGGGCCGATTAGATCTTGGGCATGAGTAGCCAGGTTTTGGTAGCTGCTATAATATCAGGGTTGTTTTGTGAACTACATGCCTGGAGTTCAAGTATCTTGTTTCTAAGGCTTTGGAGGTTTATAGTTGATAGCATGAGAGATTTGCAAGCAAGTAATGCAAACTTTTTATTCCATAAAGCGCTTTTCGTCTGACTGGATAGCTAGACTTCTTCAGATGCAATAAAATATTCAAAACACAGTATATAACATGAACATTATTCAGCTGATCCGCCCTACTAGTTAGAATAGCTGATCAACACCAACCAATGCATATACATACCCTCACAGCCTAAACCAAAATGCCTTAAACACACATACCATGAATTATATCTACTTCTAATTAAGTTAATTAAAACCTACCAACATATTTATTAGTTTGTCATAATTTATGTATCTATAAATATTCTAAAAACATTCTAAAAACTTATAAAATACTTAGTATACTATACTGTACGAAAAGTATGAAAGTCAGAAACCATACCTATAAATGAGTTTCTGACTTTAATTATGTACATACTCAAAAACCATATAATTTAAAAAAAACTAAAACAGTTAAACTAATGATGCAAAACTCGTACATCCCTCCTATTGGGACAACTCTACTTAGTAAAATAATATAATATAATATGCATAACATATAAAATTCATAAAATGTTTGCTCTGTAAGATAATATACATTTCTGCCCTAAAGGTTTTTTTAAAAAACTACTTTGAAAATGTATAGCTATAATTATCTTAGAAGTCTTTTAAAAAACCCTTTAGGGCAGAAATGTATATTATCTTACATAGCAAACATTTTATGAATTTTATATGTTATGCATATTATATTATATTATTTTGCTAAGTAGAGTTGTCCCAATAGGAGGGATGTATGAGTTTTGCATCATTAGTTTTAGTGTTTTAGTTTGTTTAAATTATATGTTTGAGTATGTACATAATTAGTCAAAAACTCATTTATAGGTATGGTTTCTGACTTTAATACTTTTCGTATAGTATACCAAGTATTTTATAAGTTTTTAGAATGTTTTTAGAATATTTATAGATACATAAATTATGACAAAACCTACCAACATATTTATTAGTCTAATTAACTTAATTAGAAGTAGATATAATTCATGGTATGTGTGTTTAGGCATTTTGGTTTAGGCTGTGAGGGTATGTATATGCATTGGTTGGTGTTGATCAGCTGTTCTAACTAGTAGGGTGGATCAGCTGACTAATGTTCATGTTATATACTGTGTTTTGAATATTTTATTTCATCTGAAGAAGTCTAGCTATCCAGCCAGACGAAAAGCGCTTTATGGAATAAAAAGTTTGCATTACTTGTTTGCAAGTTTGTGGATTTATTCTTTTTGTGGAGCATTAGTCGGTTTGTTGCTGTTTTTCCTAGCATGAGAGATTTGCTAGGTTTTCTGGGGCTGGGGGTCATTGGCCTGGGTTGGGTTTGTATATCACCACACTGGGATATAATGCTTTGGCAAATTATGTGGGTTATGCTTATCAGTTTTTTTTCCTTGAAATGTTATAGTTGCTGCTGGTGGTGTGATAATGGGGGTGTCTATGGAGAGGTAGAATTTTTACTTTGGATAGTACAGATATGTTAGCTGTGAATAAGCCAGGGTGGATGTCTGAGTAACTTGATAAATGTGGGTTATGTGTGGTGGTTGTACAGGAGGGTGTAGGAAGTATGTTGTGTGTCTGTAAAGTTGTGATTATTGATAGGAGAGAGACTGGAAGTGAGATCAAAGTAATAGTAGTGATGGACATGATGGTGGTTGAGTGCAGTGTGATAGAATGAAAATGAGCAGGATAGTGATAGTTTAGGGGCTGGAGCACTATATGGTCCTATTTCGAATGGGTGGGGAGGTAGACTAGTTAGGAGGTATGGTATGGCGGGGGAATGATTGGGGGGGTTATGGGACAGGTGGAAGAGAGGTGTGGGAGGGGTCAAGTTATGTATAGGTTCATAGGTATGTACTAGGCTAATGGCCCTGGAGCCTTTACAAGCCTAGCCCATAGGATTATAAGGTTAATGTTATGGGGGGTGGTCGGGGATGGGGGCAAGGTGAGGAGCGGAGCAGGCCTGGCCCCCACAGGAAGAAAAGCTGAAAAACTATCATTTTAAGGTGAGTAATAAGCTTAAAATATCAGTATGTAACAAAAGATTAATCTAAGTAGCTCTGGAATACTTTAAATTATCATGAAAAAGAACAGTGTGTCCAGAGGGCTAAGGCAGTAAACAGTGATATTTAGCTTGTCCTATTTTCATTGTTTTATTTGTAATTATGTTTTCATGTTGCTGTATTTGTTTCCTGTTTAATGCTGCCCACCTGGTTATGTAATTTTGTTTATACAAGCTTCTCGTACTAATTTATATTCTTCTTGGGACTGTGAAGTTTGGAGCTCTACGTCCTTAGACATTTAGACCATTCCACACTTGTCACATACTCCTAAAACTAAACTTCAGTGTATTGGAAAGGGGGGGGGGGGGAGATGAGAGGAAAAACTCTGAAAAAAAACTTCTATTTACTAGATTCTAAACTTTAACAAAATACAGAAACACCAGCAACAGCTCTACTGTTTGGGGTTCTCTCTGAGGAAACTAAAATAGAAGTCAAAACAGAAAGCAGTCCCTAGATTTCAAGCAAAAATATATATAGAGAAATGTGGATTATTTTTCTTTTCTAAATAGTAGTGTTTATTAAATCATTCCTTCTGACAGATGAGCACTTTTGTTATCTTGCAATTCAGTATTTCCTCTCTTATTTATACATGGGTTAACAAACTTCCATTGTAATCCATATATGTATAATAACTAAAGGAGTGTTATATGCTAAACTTTGTGAATCTATTCTATCCCATCTTAAATACACATCCTTTTACCCCAAATTCTGTTTACAACCAAAACACACTTCCAGAAAATGTCTAAATGCCAATGCTGTATCTCTACTGACATAATCTAATTAATCCATTTACTCTTCTAGCCTACACACTTCCCTCTTTCCCTGATATAACCCTTTTTTTTCAGATGTCCCTATGCTCTGATCCCATTGCATATAATTATTTGTGTCTATGATTAACCCAATGACTCAGTTATAATCCCAACAATTGCCTTTTCTAAGGTCATCTTTTAAACTGTCTGTAATTATTAAAATGGATTATTCATGCATAATATTGTCTCCTATGCTAAGATTGAAGTAGTCATTTGTGATCAGTGCTCTTCCCTGGCTAACACATTTAGATAAGTTAATAACCTGAATAAATAAAAGTTTTTTTGTTTTTATTCTATTTTATTGTTGACTGTATTGTCTTGCCTGATGATATGTGGGAAGCTCTGGTAGTTGTAATAGAAGAGCTGGACATTCTGGGGGAGGGGGTGGAAATCAGAATTTGAATGAAATGCACTATCAGCTGTACTGGTTGGGTTATGGGTAGATTTAGGGGAAGAGGAAATTGAAAGCTAACATGAAAAAAAGTGTATACCGATCAGGGCTGGGAGGTGGGGTTCAGGGTTCTACAAAAAGAATGAGTCAGGATGAAGGACAACTGAGGAAATGGCAGGAGAAGGACAAATATAGCATGTATGAAGTAGGATAATTGGGTCCCTATTAATTAGACTAAACTTTAGCTTGTCGAACTACAAAAGATTGACAGCTAAAGATCGAAATATCCAAACCATGAATGATCAGCTAAGCTAATTTTTCCCATGGAAAGAATTCGCTTGGCCATTACACAAAATAAAAACCTTTCAACCTGAATTAAGTTGGGGGGCTGTGCCCCCACAGCCCCCCTAACTAAATATATATTAACTCCAAGATTGCTCCACATCGGGAAAAGGGCAAATTCCTGTTAACAGCCAAGCAAATTCTTTCCCTGAGAAAAAGTTCACTTAGCTGGCCATTTGCGGTTTGACTCTTTCGATCTTTAGCTGTCTATCTTTTGTAGTTCGGCAAGCTAAAGCTTTGTCAAATTAATAGGGACCCAGATAATCACCTTGTCAAATCAGTGTTGACAGTTAATGTATATGTGCATGTATAATGTGTGCAGGGTGACTGTGAAACACTTGTTTGGCAGGATGTCGGCACAGCCAAGGGGAAAACACAGTGGACTCTAGATGCAGAGGAGTATGGCAATTTTGATATTGTGAAGGGATTTTTCTGACATTTAAATACTTCAGTGGTCTGAGGCGGAAGGAACATGGGTTAGTGGCCAGTTGTGGTATCTGTGCCTAGAATGGTGGAATCTGTGCCTAGAATGTTGCAAAGATAATAAAACGATGTGCAGAAACACACACATGATATAAACTGGGTGGTTAAGGAAGGTGGTCAGCAGCATGATCAAAATGCACAACTGGGAGCTGAGTGGCGAATCTGTATAATTCAGAGGACAGACCTGAAGCATTGTTGAATAGATGATATTAAAGATTATAAACCGTGAGAACCAAAAGGAACCCAAGATACAGGATGAGCTTTAAGACAAGGTTAGGAACTAAAAATAATATTTTAGAAAATGACAGTAAGAAGCTATTGATGGGAACTGAGTATACAAGATAAGAGAAGTGGAAAAAGCATGAAGAAAAGGGAAACCAAGCATCCACTAAGCAAGTAGAAAGACTAGAAAGGGTTAGAAGATGATTCAGTAGGCAGGAAAACTAGGTAGATGAAGAACAAGAAGCAGACCTCTCCGGTTTGGGGGACATCCCTATTATCTGACCTGTTTTACCCCTGCATATCATGTACCTATTTTTGGAGGTATGTCCCTATTTTCAGGCTTGATGTATCAACCCCTTTGCACAATTTTCTGAATTCCACTCATCGCACATGATTCTTAAAGCTGTCTTATACACAGAAAATGACTGCACATGAGCAACAAAGCAGTAATTTAAAGAAAAGGGGACACTCAACTTACATCTCCCTTTTTCAAAAGTAAAAATAAATGACCTTGTTTGGTAGAATTTACCCTCAGGTCAATACAGTTCATTAAAGTGTACAGATTTTGCCCTCTCTCTCTGACATGACTATATTTTTTAACGTTTTTGTCACTCTGTGTTTTTAAACTTGTTTTCAGGTAGCAGCCCACATTCCCACTAGAAGTGGGAAGAATTGTATATTATTTGGCATTCAAATGTTATGCTGGATTGCCTGATTTTTGGCTGGATGTACCTATTTTTGATGTCTGCTGGTTGAGAGGTATGCCATCAAGCAAAAAGTTATCTTACTGAGCAGATGAGAAAAAAAAAAAGCTTTTCCTTTCTTGGAATGTAAATGGGAGGACATCTGTCCACTGGAAAAAAATAGTAATCTGGGGCCCTCAGTGGATCAGCAGTGAAGAACGTCCATAAAAGGTTTCTTAAATCATTTAGGTTTAAGCAAATATGGGAAAGCTGATAACCTCTGCTAAAGGTGTCAAGTGTAGCAGAAGATGTTTTGGGACTGCAGACTGACCCAGATGGTTTTGAAGTTAGCTAAGAATTAATGGGAGAAGTTGGAAAAGTACTGTAAATTGGAAAAGAAAAGGCGAGGGATGGCAGAGGAAATAGAAAATAAAAATTCTAGTAACAGTAAGCAGGGTAAAGAGCACATAGCTAAAAACTCATAAGAGGGGGTGGGGACTGAAGGAACTGAAGATGCAATGAATAATATGAAGTTAAATTCAGCAGGGGTGGAATAAAGTGAAGCAAAAAAATGTGTGGAGAAAGAGAGTGCTTTTACTATGGTTTATCTCCGTAGGGAAGAAGGAAATGAAAAGGAGAAGCAAAGAAAATAATTGGGGGGAATTTGTGCTGCTGTTAAGAGAAAAGGGAGGCATTTTATAAGGGACTCCTGCCGTTGGTAGAGTAATATTTTGACAAAACAGGGTGCTCTGTGGTAACTTCTATATTTCTTTGAATGCTTTCTGTTGCAGTGAAATCATGGAACAGTTGGGGTAAGAAAGTTTCTCCTTACCCCCTGTGTTATACGATCTCACAATTAGTTTATTTAGAGATATGGGGCTGTATGGTATATGATGTTTGCCCTCTGTAAAGGATCTATTTTGCAGTACTATTTTTGAAGACAATGGTGCATAATGCTGGTTCCTTTTGTCATTTTAAGTAGTTTTTGTGAAATGTATTCAGCATTAAGCCATAACTGTTTTAATATGTATAAGAGGTACAGTATGAATGTGATATTAATATGCGGATTGGTATTGTCCAGTTGTTGATTAGCAGTGATGCCACACAAGCCTGGCTCTGTGCACAGAGGGATAAAGTCTCAACTACCACACAGATGACACAATGACCCTCACGATAATGCAAGTGCACATATCGGTAACCAAGAAAAGAGGTCTGTGCTTAAATTAAAGAAGATGGCTGCTGACCTCTTTGATCAACTCTTAACCTATTGGGGAAAACTGGGCCAGCTTCTCATGGAGGGCTAACAGTTTGCAGATAGCAGGGAGGATAAAATTGGATGGTACACAAGAAGGGTAAATGTATGTCTAGGTAGGAGGAGATGTTAAATATCAATGCCTTAAATTACATTATTTTATTTCAGTTACCACTTTGGATATGTTATTGAAATATTTATATAACTATGCAAATTTTAACATTACTGCAAGTGATAAAAAAATGGTATTGGCTATCGCAAAAATGTAAATCACTGTGTCTTGAAGTATAGGCAAATACAAACTAGAATTAGTTTGCCAGGCACTTTGTCTATTTAATAAACAAACACACATCAGACAGACATACTGCTCAAGCACATCTATGGACCCATTATAGTCACCAATCCATTTTTCACAAGTCACTGGAATGTGAAAGGAAATTGGAGTAAATGGAAACCCATATAAACTCACCCCATCTCAAACAATTGCAAACACCTTATCAAACATTCAGACACTTGTGAGCAACTAAACAAGCCCATCATATACAGCACACTTACTAGAAGGGAAATCACAGACCTGACATGGCTGGACATGCATTTAAAATCAGCTGGGTTACAAAATATACTTCCTTAATTTTGTTAGATGCATACTTGTTAAGATTTAAATTGTCTACCATTATTCCCTGGGTATTTAATGATGGTACATTTTTTATGATTTGAATATTTATTTTACAGCCAATGTCCTTTTGTCAAGTCTCATAATGTTGCCTTTCCTCGTTTTATTATGAATTTGAAAGTATACATACCCATATAGAAAATTATTTTCTATAATCATTTTGACTGCCTATACAATATCAACTACTTTCCGTCTCACCTGTCCTTTAGCCCCCTAGCCCATATAGACTGCCTGTACACTTCACATATCAACTACTTCATGTCCCGTTTGTCCTCAAACCCTGGAGCCCATTTACTACTTCCCATCCGACTAGCCACTTTCTTCTGTATTATGTTTTTGTGTTTCTGCTTCTTTCACCATATTTCTAATTGCCTTGAGCTATGACTTTTTCAACTAACCAGCTATAAATTGCAGATATACCTTCTCCTCCCTATTCCACGTGGCAGCATTTTCTTTGATTATTCACGTATCCCTTCATGTACAAGTCTAACCATATGAGCATCATATCAATTTATAAGCCTTTCAGCAAACCACCACATACAAAAATTATTCTCCCCTTCTTCCTCAAATTTCTAACAAACCATTTCCTACCTCCATCCTCCTTTTATTCTCTTAATCATTCTTTACTGATGGGGATCAGTATATAACATAAAGCTAAATTTCTTTCACTATCAGCTTTGGTTGCCTAGATATAGCCCACCTTTTCCTAAAAGCAATCCCTGCTACAGAGGTTGCTCTCATTAATACACCTACATCTTGATTTGTTCATCTCCTCAAACCTTTGACACTTTTCCATATATTTATGAATAACCAGATTTCTGCTTTATAATACTTTAAACCAAACTTTATCTATCAAGCATGCTTCTTTGTCACAAGGGCCAGATTCAAGTGAACTAGCACACTAACAAAGGGGCTCCACAGTGTTGCCCTCTGCCCTGACATATACTACGCATACCCCCCTGCCACTCTCTGCCATCCTGGGTGCACAACATACCTCCAGATTACTTTTTTCTTCCCTTTTTATGGTTTGTCTTTCTCTTCATGTTTTCCTACATTCATTTATTCTTTCAACAGATTTTAAGTAGGCAAGGCTGCTGTCTAATAACTGTGGTGGAAACTACTGCATTAACTGCTGGTCTGGCATGGAGGATCAGGATGATTTCGAGGTGCATTCTACAGTTTTTACCCAACCTTTAAATCTAATGATGGACTGAACATCAATCCTGGTTGTGAGAAGAAACTCCGTCTTTCCCCTTCAAATTTATTTTTCCTTCTACTGTTTCAACACAATCTAACTGACCAGGACTGCACTGTAATAACTAATTTAAGCTAAGAATTTAGGGGGCCACTGGAGATCCAGAAGCCATGGGGGAGTATTGATGCTCTGAGGTGCATTTTAGAGCTTTCCTCAACCTTTTGATCCAATGATGGCCTAAACAAAAATCATGCACAAGGCAAACAATTCAGTGTTACTCTTCTTATTTCGAGAAATAAAGGAGTTGTATCCAAGGCTTTAGGGCTCAGTGTTGACCAAGTAGCCATGCACAATAAATGGAGGAAACAAATGCATATGATGAACATAAATCATATCTGGAATATAACACCTCCCTTCCTACCCAACTTTAAACAAGCTAGTAACTTTCTGTATATTCCCCTCTGGTGTTAAATTGGGATGAAACATACAGGATAAATAAGGTGCCATAATAAGTTTCAGGTTGCAGCTGTCATATGTATATATAGCATGCCTTCTCACCCCTACGTGCAAAAAAGTCACCTTCCGTTTACCCCTCTGATGTTAGACTTGGTCAAAACTAAAAAAAAAAAAAAAAAAAAAAAATAGAATTATGTTTGCTGTCAGACATCTGTAAACCCAGTGCTTCTTTACCCTCCCCAAAAGATAGCAACCTGCATTTGAATCTGATGACTGATTGTGCAAAAAGTCAAAAAAAATAATTTCAGTAAGTAAGACCGCACTGTCCACAACTCAACATAAAATAGTGACCCCTGAGGCTTGGGAAGGAAGATGAAGAAATAACGACATTATCTCCACCCTGTTATACATCTTCCTACACACACACAAGGTAAAGTGACCTGTGTATACCTCTTAGTAGGGCTGATTTTAGATTATGTAACCATTCAGTTCAGAAACCACTACTAACCACATTTCAAAATCAACTTGTACAGCATCAGTGTGTGGGGGCCATGTATTTTATCACATATTTATTAATTTATTGAGAGAAGACTGTTTAAACTGAACACTTGACAAGGGGATCAGTTACTTTTATCCAGACTACAGCACATCAAGCTGTTGTATCCACTTCTGTGTACAATTCACATGTTAGATTGTGATAAGATGATGGCCACGTCATGCATTTCATCTTTTTCCAAACAAACATCTGCTGCACATTAAGCTATTCCAAGTTGCTTCACACAAATCACACTAGTTGTACAAAGCCTGAATAATAAGCCTGCAGCAGCAGGTAGTTGGTCCTCCACGGAAAGTAAGCAAGTATACCTTCTCTTTGCATATTGTGTCAAGTCAAATAGTCCCCGTTACTTCTCATAAATGCACACTAGTCCTGAAAATCCAGATAATGACTGCTTAAACTGAATAAATGCAAGGAAGTCAGTTACTTCCATCTAGCCAACTTCCTCCATCAGTTATAGCCATGACCTCTTTAGGCTATGTGAGGATCTGGGAAATTGATGAATTAGAGATTTATACTTATTTATTTAAATAAATGCATCATCAAAAACAAAACTAGACTTTTCTAACTAGTGGTATACTTGGCAAACCAAAAACAGCAAATAGTCCACACCCAGTGGCACAAGTTGATGAAAACTCATCTCTTTGTACCACTGGTGTGGTTTATTTGCTGCTTTTAAAAAAATGCATCATGTTGATATAAAACCTCATAAGCAGCAAGACTTCTTGTCTACATGTGAACATTGTATAAGGTCTCCTTGTCTTGACCTTGCAATGGTCATGGCATGACTTGATTGGTCAAGTTATATTGAGCACCTCTACCCACCACATGCATATTTTGTTTTAACAGAGACTTTATTGCTTGCTTGATTGATTGATTGATTGATTGATTGATTCATTCATTCATTCTGTAGTGCAAACAAAGTATTTAATTGCACTAATACATATATGTATGCAAACAGCACCCCTTGAAGGAGGGCTCCCTTTTGCCACCTTGATGTATGCAAAACAATACCCCTTCTTGTTACTCCCTACTCCGTTCAGTATTATTCTCCTTCCTCACCTTACTAACGGAATTTGTAGAAAGGTAGATCTATCTGCTAGAACAGATTTAATCCTTACTTCCTGAAACCCAAGCGGAGCTCTCTCATTCGTCAATCATAATTCTTTGTAGTACAAGGACCCAATGATTCAAACAGTGTTTGGTCTCACAGACAGGTCCCCAGTGGGAGTGGATGTGCACCAGAGTTCAGCTCTGAGCCCACTGCTGAGAGACTAAATTAGCAAACAGTTTGGAGGGGACAGATCAACAAAGTTGCTGTATGCAGATGATGTGGCATTACAGGCAGACTGTGAGCAAGAAGTTCAGCAAAGGATAGGGGAATGGAATGCAAAACTGAAGGCACATGAGATGAAACTCAGTTTCAGATAAGATAGATGTGAAAGAAAGTAGTGGAATTCAGAAGAAGCTAAGAAGTGAGATAGAAGGGAAGTAGTGAAACAGGTTAACAGCTCCAAGTATCTGGGAGGGGTGATGGAGAAGAAGAGTCTGAATGAGGAGGTCAAAGCTAGACTCAGAGGGGCCACAGCAAACTAGCAGAGTGTTAGGTGTAATATATGGCAGAAGAAGCCAAAGAAGCTGAAAAGTAAGGTATAAAAAATGGTGGTGTTGACCACTACTATTGTATGGTACAGAAACTTGGGCAGTAAAAGCAGAGCAATTGAGGAAGCTAGAGGTGATGGAGATGAAGTGCCTGAGACTGGGTTAGGATGCACACTCTGTAACAGGTGATGAAATGAGGACGTAAGAGCAGTAGCCAAAGTAGCTCTAATTGCAGAAAAGGTAAAAGATAACTGATGGGGACATGTGCAGAAAAGCAAGCAGAAGACATTCTTTTTAAGAAGATTTGGGAGGCAGGAAGAGGGTAAGAGAAAATGAGGGCATCCAGCAAAGAGGTGTTTGGATTGTGTGTGGGAAGACCTGTGACAGTTAGGCATGAGTGTCAAAGAAGGCAGGAGGGTGACACTGAATAGAGCGAGAGAGAGAGAGATGGGGAAAGTTGGCACAACACCCACAACCCCACATAGAAAATGGGGAAAAAGGGGGGTGGTGGTGAAGTTTTTGCAGTGCATGGAGCTTTATCTGTTCCATGTACCACTAGTTATAGAAAAACAGAAAAATAATCTAAGTGTTTTGACAGCTGTCTAATCCATAAAGAACTTGTGGGGCACTGTCAGGCAGTATAATGCTTTCTGGTCCATTTACACTCACCTTTTATGGTTCTCAATGATCCAGATATTTGCCTCATTTGTTTGGTCTGTTCTTCATAAAGTCCATGTTTGAGAAATCACAGAGGACTGCAATCACTGAATAGTGACAGATATTTGAGTTTGTACCTTTTAGAAAAAAAAAACCTCTGGGGAACGCATCCTGTTATTATAGCTACTTTCCAAGCTTGTAGGAGGAAGGGCACATTATCCCTTCAGACAGCTGTACTGGCTCTGTCTGAAGGGATAATGTCAGTACCTGCAGATTAAACTGTCTAGTGACGGACCTGATCTGAACAGCTTAAGCAGGTGGTGCTTAACAAGTGTTAAGGTCGGGTCTCTCACCACATTTTATCATTTAACTGTTTTGCCTTTTTTTTTAATTTTGGAGCATAATCACCATCCTCCATGAACTACATATGAATTCTTACTAATTTGTTAGTAGTTGTTATATGGAAGAATGATGAAGCTTTAACAAGGTCTTGATACACAGCATAAAGTGTCAACCCTTCGTCCCATGCTGTTATACTTTCAGAGTCTGACTCAAAACTCCGAAGGCAAGTTCTCCTCTCATTAAGCTCATTCTGTTCCATATCTAAGAAAAGTAACAATGATTCTTCCACAAAAGCACAACATTTCATTTATAAGATGGCAACAAGACTGCAGAAATGTGGGTTTTATATCAGACACCCCAAAAGTGTCCTTTATGTTAGGCGAATGTGTCCACTATCCTTTACTGTTATCTTTACTTGAAGAGATACTTTATTCACAAAAATGAAATATTTGTTCATACAAAAATTAACCAAGTGATAAGAGATGATGCAAAGCAATACTTAGACCACTGCTATGCTTAGTTTTAGTAACAGCAGCAAATGTGCAGTGACATTGCTAAGGCTCAGTGCACTGCCACCAAGAGTAATTTAAAATGAGTACTGCAGGATATAGACGAGGATTTCCAGCACTATATAGAAATGCCAGAGAGTAGGGATAATGACATCATCTCATTGATTTGCAGCATAGTGGCACAGGCTGCAGCATGTCCATCTCCATGCATACACCAGTCAGGACATAAACTCAAACACAAGTCAGTGTTGGATGAGAATGGGGTACTGTCTGGACAAATGGGGGTATAGCAAGCCAGACAGGTGCTTTTCAGGAAGGTAGGGGGAATGTGGGAGGGGGGCAAACAGATTCCCTACAGGTCATTTCAGAATTCATCTACATGTAGCAGAACCTCTCATTTGAGGTCTTGGTTGAGCATCACTGTCAGTTCAGTGACTGTAGGATCACGTGTAGCCATTATGGAACATCACTCCAGCAAATCGGCATCAATCTCACATAACAGCCCTTCATCAAGATCACATAAACCTTTATCCCCTCATCTTTAGAGTATGTGTATGGCACAGTTGACTGACGTATTGTGACTCGGGTTGGACATTCAAATTACTTAAACTATAATTTTTTTTTTACTTCACTACCATGCCTTTAAGTACTCTGATGTCACTGTTTAACTTCAAACTGAAATGGTGACAAAAGAAAAATAGAATTGTGTATTTGTTTGTGTCTTTCGGCTTTTCCAGGTTAGGGGTCGCCACAGCAGAACTCCGGTCCGCTAATGATTGGTAGTGGATTTTTACGTACCGGGTTACCAGCCCTGATGCACAACCTTCAACTAAGGCACGCCCATTCACGTATGCCTCCACACAGAAGACACTCTAGCTGAGAATCGAACGAGACAACATCTTGCTATGAGGCAGCACCACCACCGCAGTTGTGTATATAACTGCAAAATATGGAACTTGAATGAGTATGTCTGCATACAGTAGGTTCATAGGTTGGTACTAGGCTATCGGCCCTAGGGCCTATATAAGCTTTTACATGCCAAACACACTCTCAATGACAATACTAGTCTGTGACAGGGTTGTATTAAAATTCTCTTCTGCAGCACCTATGACAGTCCAGAAGCCATGGCTAAAGTGGATAGCTTGCATCACCTGAAAAACAGATGAAATAAAAGAGAAATGGGGTGGAGACACAACAAGAGAAGTGTGGTTTTGTATTAAGCAACACATTTTCCAAATAACTAACTAGATAACTTTCCACTTACCAACAAAGTGACCATGGGGGCATCTTGCCATGCAGGAACAGACAGTAGAGTGAGCTAGTATGCCAAATATGGGACACATGGGCAGCGACATTAGTGATGCCTCTCTCCCCCCCCCCCCACACACACACATACACATCACATATTACATAGCAGCTGATGGGAATGGTAGCCCTTTCTGTTAATACGCCCCCCCCCCATTGCAACACAGGTGGAGTCTATCACACAAAGCACATCAACGTAACATTCACAGTAGTTGGTCTCAGTCCTGAGGTGATACCAGGAAATAGATGTACTGATCTACACATGGGAACAGAATGCCCTTGAGAAAGAAGCCTGAGAAATATGCAATGCGTCCCTACTCTGCCTCTGGAAGGTAAGTATAGTGAGGGCTATACATACCCAAGTATACACATCAATAGGAACCCCCCACCCAAGTTTCTGTCTGTGTGCCATACATGCTTACAAAAACACTTCCAATATCCCTGTCCACTCTAAACCTATTTAGGACTTTCTAATTATAAAAATTATAATGAGCAATGTCTGTATCTCCATCATTTTGGCTTGCAAGCTGGGTGCAAGTTAGTTTGGCATGTTCAAGGTAAGGAGCTCACAATGAGAAATGGCAAAGCTAGCAGCAAGAGACAGCATTTTTGCCAACTGTAAAGTAGATAAGGTACAATTCCACCTTTTATAATGTGTGAAAGGATACCACGGAAACGCATCAAAATAGAACTCTGAAATATAAATGGGGGATGGCTTATTAGCATAAGAACTTTTACCTCTCATTATCATCCTATTTTTCCTTCATTATATACATGTATGCGAGACCATTGTATGTAAACATAAAAGTCCTCTCTTAACAGCAGAAGAGCTGCCCTTATGTGCAGTGTGTTGCCTTAACCCATTCATGTTCATGTAATGACTATGAATGCCACCCTAAGAGTAGATTGTTGCCATTACAAGCATTCTGCCAGGAATGCAACACCTTCTGACCTCACTCTTAAAAAAAAAAAAAATCAGTACTGGTATCAAGATGTGTTAAAAAATCCAACAAATTCTGTTCATTACCTGTCCAAATCAAAAACATGTCATCTGCAAAACATTTGTAGAATGCGACGTGCAAAGCATATTCATTAGTAGCATTAATGATGCTAACGTTTTCCCAGTGATTCAAGGCTAGGTTAGCATAAGTGTTTGAGACAGAGGTCCCCATCGCTACTGCAGTTGATGAGCTACCCTGACCTTGGTAATGCACAAAAGTACTGATGCATCTCAAATGTCCCTTGGATATGAAAGGAAAATGGAGTCACCAACATTTATGTGGCGGAATCCAGACATTAAATCCATGTATGTCCTGCATACTGTGACACACCTCCATACCAAGTTGTTTTGATTAAAACAAAGTGACACCAGTTTCAACTGTTTATAAAGTGAAGTGAAAAAATTAATACAAGTACTACCTGAAACATTATTTCAAAAGGCATGTTTCCATAACTGAGTAATGCACAACCTTAATGTGAACTCTGCAAACAAAGGTGAAAACAGTACTACACAGAAGCAATTACACATAACAGCAAATAGGAAAATAATGCATTAATCACTGACTTTCATTGCCATAACACCATTATGTATAAATATTCCTTTAAAAATGTACCTATCTCTGTCACAATACAGTTTGGTAAACCAAACTTGACAATAATAGCACTTCCATGTATAATGCCCCCTACGCGGTAGTTTGGGGTGTGACTTCACCATAACCAAACCCAAGGTTGTGGTTCCCTCCATCCAAACTACAGACCTGCAGTTTCATTCCTCACTTTGGTTGTGGCACTTCAAATGATGGCAGCATCTGTGAAGACACAAAACCGAGCTCAAATCTCATCTGATAAGGAGGCAAAGATCATGGCCTACCTCTTGTAGGAGTCTTACCAGGAGAAAATTGAAAGTGTTCTAGCCAGCACTGAGTGAAGAAAGGTTGATATCTGGCAAGAGCTGAGTAAGAAGCTGTTATCCCTAACAGCCCACTGTGGGGTGCGGTGTCTGCACTGGAATGATGACCTGCACAGGCCTGAGTAGCTGGCTGAGTGGGTAGACCAGGTAAGGGCAAGATTGCAAAAGTTTAACAGTAAAAATTTTAATATTTTATTCAACCTAATTCAAATAGTCTGTGAAATTGCTACGGAATAAATGCAGGTAAAGGCAAGAAGAAAAGTAAATATAAATGTATATCTATAAAACGAAATGCATTTGTATATAAATGTGTGTATGTATGTATGTATGTATATATATATATATATATATATATATATATAAAACTACATATATATGTATAGAGGGAGGTGTGTGTATAAATAGTTGTGTATGCAACAGTAAACAGCAATGAGCATTAGTATAAATGCATAGAAGTATACATATATATCGATGAATATACTCACACTCAAATATACCTGCATTTATACACAAACCAATGTGAACATATTTGCATTGACGCATACATAACTTGCATAAACTGTAATTATTAGATTAGTAATTTCTGTCAAGGGTAGACTGATTTAAAAAAAATGCATTGCTCTGTGAAGCCCACAAACTAATATGATGATCGTATAAGACAGTCTTTCATTTCAGAATATTACCTGCACGTACAAGGTGGCTGAAAACAGTTAGTCACCACTCCCTAGGCTGAGAAGAGGGTGAGTTGAAGTCGCAACCAATTGACCAGCTCAGTGGTTAGTGCAGACACTGTGTTATTCAGTTTATTACTTTCAGAATATAAAAAGAGTGTTGCTTACAGTGAATTACATGATGTTACTTAAAAATACATGTGAAGTATGTCAGGTGTAGTAAAGACCGGGTACTTAAATGGAAATATCCACAAAGGTTGAGGAAAGTATCCATCCCTCAAACAGAGAAGCTGTACATGGACAACAAAATGAGACAGGTTAGGAAGTTACGATATCCTTTTACTATAATTTGCAGTAAACAAGAAATACTTCCTAAACAGATTAAGTAGAACTATGTAAAGAAAGTCTGTGATTTGCTGTAATAAATGTAAAATGCATACTGGAGATATGCACTCACATGTGATAGATGAGCAGTCATGTCCCATTTTATGTCTTCTTTGTGCAGCTAAAGGGGGATACCAGTATAATCTGCCAAGAAAATAGAGGCCTAGGCCGACTAAAGTTGCTCATGAGTACGGAAGCTTGGTTCTGAAATATAAAAGGTACCATTTACCAAAGAAATCTGCTGAATACTAAACATTTGTTTTCTTTTTAATTTACTTTGTAAGTACAAATCTAGAAGTAATTCATACACAGATATAACACAGGAGGTAATGTACTTCAAGTATACAGTTGCAGCACAATACATTTCAGCAAGATTTTTATAAGTGATCAATGTAAAAACATGTTGCCATTTGATATGTTACACCAACTTATTTTCTTATTAGTAGACTGTAAATGTAGAAATCATCACTATTTCATATCCTTCTACTCATTGTCGACAGCTTTCTGGTATTATTTCCAAAAACATTTTTGCTGAATAAAGATTTAATAAAAATAAGTAAGCACTATTAAAGTACATATTATTGTATAAACAAATTCTGAATCAATTTATTATCTCCATTTCTTGTTTGTCAGTACACACTTTCTCTCTTATTGTAATTATGCATTACTTTGCTTTTTTTTTCCCCTTATTCCACAGGTTCAGAAGTCCCAGTAAATAGATCGACCGTGTCCTCCCTGGTCAAGAAATATTCACCTTCTACCTGTCCAGAAATATCCTCACAGGGTCTGGGCAATGGCACTGGAGCTGTAAGTACCCTGGCAAGCCTCACAGACTGTGGACTTTGGGGCTTGGTTGAGGATGTGATGGAGTAGGTAGTAGAGAGAGAGAGAGAGATGCCTTCAACCAGTCCATAACGCTCTGCAGTGGGTGGAGCACTTGCTGTCCTGGTTGTCTCCAATTACTCAGCCACCACAGGCCCTTACCCTCTGAACCTCAAGGTCTTCTACTGCACAACCATCAGGCAGTGGTACTGTTTAAGGCTCCAAGGACCAGGGTATTCCTAAGAGGAACTCCCCTGCACCTACCTCCTTCCTTCCTTCCCAAACAAGCCTCTTGTATAAAAATCTATTCGAAAAATAAAGGGGCTCTATACCAAACCAAAAATATAGAACCCCCCCCCCCCATTACACCTCAAGTGCAAACCTCTTGATGTGCTTCTTCT
Source organism: Protopterus annectens (assembly GCF_019279795.1). Lineage (NCBI taxonomy): Eukaryota > Metazoa > Chordata > Ceratodontiformes > Protopteridae > Protopterus > Protopterus annectens. The sequence continues at coordinate 766,813,273 of NC_056734.1, read as the reverse complement.
GTGCATACCTCTCAACTGTCTAGATTTTTGCAGAATGTCCAAATTTTCCTCCTCATTGTTTTGGTCTGTTCCTTATAAAAATCCATGATTTTCTGGCAAATCATTAAAGATCAAAGTCAGTAATTAATGGCAGACGTTTGAGTTTCAGACATCATATCCTTTGGAAAATGCATGCTCATACCAAACCTGCTATTCTAGCATTTTTCCAACTTTATAAGAGCAATATTTAAAATCTGCTGCCTTCTTTTAGGCCTCTGTCTCCCCATTATTTTTGGCTTTCCCCGCATTTTTTGTGCTAAGAGTTTGAGATGTATGCTTCTGTGTGTCCCTCTTTAGGATTCCCATTTTCCATCTTTCTTTCTCCTTTCCAGTCTTTTAAAGAAACAATCTGGGTATCCACGTAAGGACATCTCTGTGGTATATATGTAAATCAGATTTATATTTCTTAAAATTTAATATAAATAGCTGTGCTGTATACTAGGATGGCCGTGGTGGTGCAGCGGTTACATTGCTGCCTCACAGCAAGAGATTCTCCAGTTCGATCCTCGGCTGGGGTGCCTTCTGTGTGGATTCTGCATGTCCTCCCTGTGGTTGCGTGGGTTTCCTCCCACATCCCAAAGACATGCTGTAGGTGGATTGGACACACTAAATTGGCCCTAGGCTTGAGCGCATGCGTGTGTGCCTTCTGTGGAAGGTTGGGCACCTGGCTGGCAACTCGACACCTTAAAACTCTACTGCCAATCATGAGTGGAGAGGTGATCCACTATGGCAACCCCTAACCTGGAAAAGCCGAGAGAAGAAGAAGAAGCTGTGCATGTATACTGCTTGCCTTAAATATCACTCAGTACTTGTCAACATGCTTGGGCACAGCTAGGTTCATCCATAATGCATGGACACTTCCAAAATTGTATGAGCATTTACGTTTTCATGTAATACTTTACACAAATTTAAAGTACGAATTTTATGAAAGTGGCTATTTTCTTGTAGAAACTTTCACATGGCTGTAGTCCTCAAAAATAACCTGTGATTAATGTATTTCCTTATAAGCATAATGGTGCTCTTCACAGATAACATATGAAAGGGAGAATGACCCTCAGTTTGGTGCTTATGTTGAATATATTTTCCATAAATAATGTCAAAAGTCTTAGGAGTGTCATGGCAAATAAACACCTAAATAATTAAAGCTTAATTTATCTCACAAAAAAACGGGTTGTGTTTATTGGTTTGCTCTGAAGATGAGGGGCTGTTAATTTCGTTTGCCTTATTTTCGCTTTAAAACGATGGTCAGATTAGTTTAGACTGCCCAAAAGTTGTAGAAGAAAGTGATCTGGATTTCTTCAGGCAGGTAATGAATATTTTTCCAGTGCATCTTGTGATATAGTACTGAACTTCCTTATTACCTTTAATAGAGCTCTAAAAAACCAACACATGTATTTATATATGTACTTATTTGGTTATTTGAGCATTTAAGTAGAAACCCATATTCCATTCAGGTGTTCGTAAATGTAGGGTTTAATCTAGTTGTTTCTTCACAGAAGTGAAACCAGTGTAATCAGACCATTACCAGCTGTAAGTGACCATGCATATCTCACACTTAAGAGACTTTACCATACAATGATGATGTTTCTAAAAAAAAAAAAAAACATGGTGGTATATTTCAGAAGTTGCTTTCAGTTATTTTTCTTGTCAGAGAATTCAGTGGGTGGGGAACTCTTAATGATGTCTTGAGCGTGTGCATGAGCGGACTGTTGTGCAGAACCATGGAAATACTGTACTTGCAACTTCATAATGTCTTATTGATTCACCTTTCATGAGGAGTGCTGATTTGGATAATTACACTGCTATTTGGAGAATGGAAGCGATCTGCTGCTAAGTTTTAATTTTTCTGTTTAGGTATCACTTGTATGTGTATGGAAACAGAGTGGGTTTATCAGTGCAGTGCAACACAGTATTACTGAACAGAATCCTATGAGCAAAAAAAAAAGATGTTGACTGCTGATGGCACAGTGGCACAGCAGCTAGTGTTGTTGCCTCAGCGCAAGATGTTCCTGGGTTCCATTTTCATCTAGGGTGCCTTCTGTGTGAAGTCTGCATGTCCTCCATGTGTTTGTGTGGGTTTTCTCCAGGTGCTGCAGTTTCTCCCACATTCCAAAGACAATGCAGTAGGTGGATTGGACACACTAAATTGGCCATAGGTGCAAGTGTGTGGTGTGGAAGAACTAACACAGCAGGGCTAGCCACCCGGCAGTGTAAACGTTGGCTCTAGATGATTGTCACATTTGAAGTGACACCCCAACCCCCTATGTAAAAAGTGGTTGTGGATGGATGGATTGCTGACCGAGCAAAATGAAAAAAAAAAAGAAAAAAACATGTATTTTCAGGGAGCAAACCTAGATACCCCTGTAACTCTAAATGCACTAATTCTGAGATGAATGAAAAATGTCATTATCAAGTCATTGCACTATCATGGCATAAATAGAAACAAACCTACGAAAACACAAAACTAAACTAAAATATTATATTTGTGGGGTAGGGAAGACTACACAGCTTATACTGATCATTTCTAAATATATTAAATCCAGTATTGCAGAACAATAAACTAAACAGAAACACATAATTGATTAAATGGAATTCGATGAAATATTTGAAATGATACCCATAGATAAGAGAATGATTCAAGTCTGTCTGTGTGTGTCTGTGTGTGTGTCTGTCTGTGTGCACGCATATAGGATGATGCCACATCATGTCTGCAAAGGGTCTTGAACCAATCCAATAATTTAGTTAAGGAACATTTGTATTCATGCTGTCATTTCTGCTAATACAGTGCAGATAGAGCCTTAAGTGCTAATAACTATTACTGTATTTACCAGTTTTTCTTCCAAATCTATTACTATACTGTAGTATATTGGAGAATGTCCAAGCTCACAGCTACAAATCTGTCCTTAATATTGCTTTACCCCCTAAAGTTCCGTTGTGTAAACTTTCCTTTTTCAAATCTATGGCACAGTGGATAACTAGCATTGATATTTTATTGATGCCCTTCTGTTATCAGAAACAGCCTTTGGTCATCAGTGGATATATTTGCAGTGGAGGAGCGAGTAATTTTGCTGATCTTAGGAGGTTTTATGATCCTATGTCTTTTGAAGGTTGTTTGCAGATGTTAGGGCTGCCGAATGAAAGAAGCAAATGAAATGTGACATCCCTGTGCAGCACTAAAACAAAAATTGCTCAAACTTGATATGTTAAAACCAACAACTTTATTCAATATGGTTCAGGACCTTTGTCCAATTCGACATTATACACACTAATTCTATAATTGCTTAAATGGCTCTGCAAAACTAATATGGCCCATCCACAGTCAGTAAAGCACTGTAATTATGAAGTAATTATGATTTATAGGCATCTGTCTTGGGGTACAGTCTTAAATACAAGATGTGATTGAAAAGAGGAGATTGTTCCCAGCATGTCCTGTCAAGTTGGAAAAATATGAATAATAAACCATTCTAATGTGTTTCATATTTACAAGTACTCATGTATGTCACATCAGTATCAGGCTTTCTGTATTGCAGATTGCTAAGAAAATAAAGAAATAGTGTTAATATGTCCCACAGGTATTTTTTCAGGCAGTGGTTGTTCACTGAATTTTTGTAATGCACAATAACAGTCTGCTGGGTAAATATGTGCATCCTCCTAAATTAAGCTACATATAGCTTATGTTGACATGAAAGTGCAGATAGGAGTGAATATACACCCAGTTAGGGGGTGCAGTGCCTTGGAGTATTACCCTCATAATCCATGCTATGCTCCATGATATACAGTCATCTTAGATGTACCATTTTAGAGCAGCAGGGGCATAGGGTGGGGGTTGGGGGATTGCACATCCTCCTTGTCATGGAGTACAAAGTCAGCTCCCTACCAGCAAGAGCTGTCCAACCAAGTTTTCAGAATGTGTTTATATGAGTTTCAATTGAAGTTGTACTTTTCATATTGTTGGGACTAGTAAAACCGGATCTTGCACTTGTACTTCTGATGGGAACCCAGATAGCTCTACTTATGGGTATATTGCCACTATTAAGGTCAAAAGTTCTTGCATGTCTCAAGAACGACACCAGAAATACTTGCATGGTGACAATACAAGTCTGAAATGGCAATGTAGCTTTGTTTGTGGATGTGGTATGCTGGTTTTGGTGTACTCCCATACTGTACTTATAACTGAAAATAGAAAAATGTTGCATGACAGATTTCGTATTCTCTGAGATGCATTTAGTGTAGCAATGTGTTAGTTTTTAGTGGATATTCAAATCATGCTTATACAAATTTACTGATTAAACATAGTGATCTTGCATGTTTTATAAGTCACTTTTTCCTGTGGATGTACCCTTTAATATTTCATGCTTTTGCCCCTAGGTCCCTAGCATTATATAGCAGGGTACAGGTAGGGTAGATGGACTTGGCACAGAGTCCCTTCATTTAAAGGTAATTTTTGAGAGTTTTCTGGAAAAATTGTTGTAAAAGGACTTGTCTAGGCAAAGTGGCAAATGAAGTCCCTAAATCCCCCATGCAGAAGTCTTCTCCCTTTGCCAAAGTACTTCCATGCAACCTGTAATACCTTTTATGTTTACTTCTGATAAGATAAACTTATTTTGCAATTGATATATGTCAACACTATCTCATTCAACATGTATCCTTAAGTTTAGAAATTCACTATTTCAATGCTCATTTTAACATATTCAAGGCCATGAGATAGTTGGGACATATAAAATCTTTCAGTAGGCATAAGAAAAGAGAAGTGTTTATGAATGGCATGCCAATCCATTTCAAGATATACACATGCAGTCCTACAGGTAGTTTGATGGACTTCTAGTTTATTTACATCAAGTACTTAGAATATAACAGGAAAATGAACCACCAGGTAATTACCTATGTGGGCAAAGGGACGGCTTGCACACACTGCATGGAAGACATCCCAGCCAAGAGTGGAACCTGAGCATCAAGAACTACTTGTAACAATGTGTCTTATATAGATTAATGTCCACTATAGCTTGGAGGTAGTATTTAGCGCAATACAAGTACATCGGTAGAGAACTATGACTCGTAGTCAAATGCATAATGACTGTCAATGGGCTATGGAGTTAAAAATGCAATCAGCAGTGTGTGAAGTATATACACGCACACACATATATATATTTCATACTTTGCTATGGTTTTTAATTGCTCTGTTACATGTCATGTGAGTTGTGATGTTTCTTAAAATGCAGCTTCCTGGTAACTTTTGAAAACAGCAGTTTGTTGCACTTCCTTAAAAAGGACTCTTAAGTAAGAAAATACATTTTGTTTAAAGCTTCAGTGGACATAGATATTGTGAAGATAACATAAAGGAACCACTGTTAATGTAATCAAACCTTTGAGATGTTTTATTAATTGATTGCTAACCATAATGGTGCAGTCCTAATTGGTCACATAATTCTATCTTGAAATCAGACACAATGTTGATGGATATATTCCTTTTTATAGTACCTGACCAAGTCTGAAATAAAACTTTGCTTACTTCCCAGGTCTATATTAGAACACCGAATGTTCAAAATTTCGAGTGGTCTAATATCGATCCATTTTCAGTGAACACTGAAATTATCGAAGAAACAGAAAAACAAATTTTTTCGTAGGGAAAGAATTCGGTTGTCCGTTTCTGTTGCTTCAGTATTTTCAGCACTGTGGTGGAAAGTTACGGGTTGGGTTCAGGTAAGTGTGCAATTGCGTGGTTGTGAGGGTTAGGGCGGGTTAGGCGAGTTAAGGCGCGGGTCAGGTAAGTGTGCGATTGTGTGGACGTGAGGGTTAGGGCGGGGTAGGTGAGTTAGGGTTAGGGCGCTGGTGAAGTGACTGTGCGATAGTGACGTACCTTAGGGTTATGGTTTGGGTTAAGGTAAGTGGATAGTTAGTGGTATATGTATAGTTTAGTGTAGGGTTAGGTGTAAGAGTTTAGGTGCATGTGTGTGGATTGCTGTTTATTTGGTGTGCTTGTGTTGTGTGTATGTGTTTTGGAACAGCAAATTTTTTCCCTAGGAAAAAATTTGCTGTTCTGTATGTTGGATGTTTTAAATTTTCGATTCATAGGGTTCGATATTAGAACACTCTAAATTTTGAAAGTTCGGTGTTCTAATATAGACCCTACTTCCCTACCCTTAAGTGAGAATAATCTGGATGAGATGTCAGCTCAACTTGAATTGCAACTCATTACTCAATTTTTATTGAGAATCACAGCTAACACATTTTCTATTCATGGACAGTCCATCAGTTTTTTTTTTTAATTTTCTATATGGTAGTGTAACTATAGATTTAAGTTGGAAAAAGGTATGGATCTGAAGCTACCACACTTGGGAGACCCTCTCCCTCCCCCTGCAGAAAGTGCGGTTTCTTTGTTTCTTGTACAGCTAAATCTTTATCGGGTTTATTTCAAATGGGTGAAGCTTTGACTGCTTCCATCTTGACATGATGTAGTGGAAACGAATTTGTATCAAACCAAGTATAGTGTCTCAGTTGTGTATATGTTTTTATATATTAAATGACTGCAAGACGGTGATTTTTGCATTGAACCTTGCATTGAACATTGAAAAGTAAAGCTTGCAGCTGTCTGACATTTTGCTTGAAATGCCTCAAATTGTTTTTGCTTGAAATACATTAAACAAACTATTATACTGTTCTTGTCAGGAATTGCTGAAGAACAACTATTTTAATGTATATTTTCTGTCATTACAGTTCTTAGTGACATATATTAATGATTATGCATTGTGTTTGTGTGTCTGGAAACAAATGAAGGTTTTTGAGCTACACACTGAAGAATGTTGAAAGATTCTTCCTCTTGAGTATTAAGCAATAACCCACGTCTGGGTGTGGGTAATAGGTTCATAAGTTGGTACTAGGCTATTGGCCCTAGGGCCTATACAAGCCTAGCCATAACAATTCCCTGGATATTTCTTCCCATGATATTTACTTCCCTGGACCCATGTCTAGCAGGGTGACTGACGTGATCACCGGTGTGAATTTCCTATCTCGCATCCAATCATCAAGGTTCCTTTTGAAGAGGGCCAAGGAGGTGCTCTGCTTGACATGTATGGGCAGTCTGTTCCAGAGTATGGGGAGCCCTTTGGTCAGGAACCTATCCCTCCTGCATGTTTTGTTCATTGTGATGACAAGGTTTAGATCCCTGGAGCATGTGGCTCTGAGGGATTGGGATTTCTTTAAGTGGAGCATGTCCAACAGCTCAGGGTTTGACACGGCCTTGTATGTTAAGCAAAGATCGCCTCTGAGTAGACAGTACTCAACAGAGTATAGCTGGAGTTTTTTTAGAGCATAGGGCATCTGCTTTAGGCCTGTGATTCTTTTAGTGAGGTATTTCTGCGGCCTTTCCAGCTGTTGCAGATGTCTTGTGAGGTACATACCAAACACGGAGTTGTACTCGATAAATGGTTTAATGATGGATGAGTACAGTGGGACAATGACCTCCTTTTTTCTGGATGAAAAGCCCTTAGTAATCAGGTGTGCCACATAGAAAGATTTCCTGACTGTTATCGAAGGTGGGACGACTGTCCACCTGTGTCCCTAAGTCTCTTATCACACTTTCGGTGTTTGGTGTACTGTCACCTATGTGGTAATTCATGGGTACATGCTTTTTTCCCAAAGGGGATAACTATACATTTCTTGGCATTAAGCTTGAGCCCATGGCTCTGACACCAAGCATCTGTTTCTGTAAGGCCCTTTTGTAGGATATCCACATCATTTGGGGATTCACTAATGGCTCCCAGTTTACAGTCATCTGCAAATTTTGTTAGCCAGAGTCCCTTAGTGCTGGCCTGTACTTCAGAGACATAGATGCCAAACAATAGCTGTCCCAGGACTGAACAATGAGGTACACCACTTGTCACTTGTCTGGAGCTGGATTTGGAGGCAGCTACTTTTACATTCTGGGTTCTGTCAGTAAGCCAGTTAGCAACCCATCGAGTGATGTAGGGATTTATGCCCAGCTTGGCAAGTTTATCTATGATTCCAGAGTGGGGGATGGTGTCGAAGGCCTTGGTGAGGTCCAGATAGGCTGTGTGGACCACCTTACCCTCATCCACAGCTCTGGAGACTGATTCAAAGAAGTCATTCAGGTTCAGGCGACAAGATCGGCCCTTCATGAACCCAAACTGGGTGGGGTCCAGTGTTTGAAGGTTGCCAATGTCTTTGTTTATAAGTTCCATGATGCATTCCATGGCCTTGCAGACCAGGGTCATCAGACTGATGGGATGGTAGTTCCCTGGATCCAAGGTGGATTCCCCCCTTGTGGAGTGGGATAACTGTAGCTGTGCACCACTCAGTGGGCACGAACCCTGAGGTGAGGCTGTGATTAAACATGACACTTAGGTGAGGTGCCAGTTCATTTTGTAGTTCATGCAGTACACAGCCCAGGATGTAATCTGGTCCCATGGATGCTGTATTCTTAGCTTTGGAGAGTGTGGTTTCTAACTGTGTGGCCATGATTACCAGAATATGACAATCTTTTGGAATTGAGATGGGCCCTTTAGGGAGTGAGAGGGGGTGAATTTGGCACTAAATCGATCTGCCAGGATATTGGCAATATCCTTGGGATCAGTATATTTAATGCCATTCTGTTGTTGCACAGAGCAGATCTGAGCATTGCCATTTAGATTCTTGACATAACTATAGAATGCCTTGTGGTTGTCTTTGGAATCTTTGGCAATTTTATTTTCGTAACTAGCTTTGGAGGATTTTATGAGGGATCTCAGCTTCTTACTGAGGCTGGTTAAGGGAGTTTCTTCCTCCTGTTGTATAGTTTGTTTATGGCAGGGGGACCACCAGATTGGCTTCCTTTTCTTGGAGGAGAGCGTCTTGGTTCTATTTGAGATGGCACAATTCATGCACGAGTGGATATGCTTGGACAGTGCCTTCGTTTAGGATTCAACAGTTGAATTTTCAGCTCCCGTCTGCATGGGTGTCATTAAGTTTGTCACTTCTGATTTGAGTAGCATGAAGTTGGCTTTGGAGAAGTTTTTTACGGAGGTTTCCTTACTGGGGGGTGGTGGTGGGATGTGGATGTCAAGAGTGATTTGCTTATGATCAGACCTGACCAATGAGGGGGTGACCACTGGTGTGGAGCATCTATCTCCCATGTTGGTAATGACAAGGTCTAAGATATTGGAACCCCTGGTGGGACAATGGATTAGTTGATCCAGGGCATTGGAATTTATGAATTCCAAGAACCATTGGGAAAAGGGGTTGGTACCCCAGTAGTTTTCTCAGTTAATGGCAGGGTAGTTGAAATCACCCGATATTAGTGTGTTTGGTTGTATCTTAATATTTTCCAGTATGCTTTGAAAGGTGTAGTGAGAATCTTGGTGCATGGTGGGGGGTCTGTAGCAAGCTACAATTTGGATTGCAGTCTTACCTAGTGTTAGTTGCACCTGGAGAATTTCAGATGCATTGTGTTGGGCAACTAGCATGGAGGTGTGAATATCCTTGGTGAATATGGACACTCTTCACCTTTAATGTTTCGGACTTGGTTTTCTGGCCGAAAAGTGTGGTAGTTGTAGCCTGGTATTGCAGGGGTGCTCTCTGGATCCTTGAACCAGGTTTCAGTTACTGCACAGATATCCATGCCTAACATTTTTAGGAGTGCCTCGAGAGAGTGCATTTTGAGGTTTAGACTTCTAGCATTGAGAAGCATTACCTTCAGATTTTGCATGCTTGTATCTGTTACGGTGGTGGTTTTGTCCTTTGAACCTTGCCTAAAAAAGACACTATAGGGGTGGCAAGAGCTTTAGCCAGTAACCTGAATCCCAGGATTGACAGGTGCAGACCATCTCTGGCAAAGCATCATGGTTTGTCGATCATGTCATTCCAGGCAGACAGATACTGGATCCCCTTTGAATGACACCAGAAGCTTAGCCAATTGTTGAAGTCAATCATTTTGTCCTTATACTGTGATATAATTCTGGGCGAAGGCAGGATGCTACTCAGGGCTAGGGTCATACCTGCCTGGGACACATGATCTGAGAGCTCTTCCATGTCTCTCTTCATGTAGTCCAGGGAGGTATGTCTGGAGTAATTCACTCCAACATGGGCAACGACAGAGTCGTATTTGTACTTGCTGTGGAGTGACTTGAGTGCATGCATTATGTGGCGGATCCTGGCACCCGACAGGCAGCTGACTGTAATTTTCTCCTTGTTCAGCCTGGCGAGTGGGACATCAGTGTGCCTGACTATAGAGTCACCTATGAATAAAGTGTTTGGTACGTTGTCTTACCTTAAGGGCTGTTGTTGGGTGGCACACTGGTGTTGTGAGCTATGTGTCACTTTGGTTGTGACTGGTGTTTTTGTGTTTCAGCTTTGGAGGTCCTTGTTGCTTGGACAGGTTAATGTTAAGGGCCTCTGCATATGTGGGTTTAGTGTTGGTATGTGTGGGTGTTGATGGTGTGGGTTTTGAAGGGCTATGTGTTGCTTGAGGTGTAGTGCAAGTGTTAACCTTCTCCTCTTGACTGTTTAGCACAATCTTGGCTGAGAGAGCTTTGCTTCCAGTTTGGCTATGTAAGTGCATTTCTCACAGGTTGTAGTGTTGGGTGGTAGGAGGAGAGGATTGTCTGTGTACATGAGGCACTTGCTGTGTTGCCCCAGTATGCCCAGATTCACCAGATGGACAGGAGAAATCACTTGAAGCTGACCCTTGGACATGCCCATTTAGGTGCTTTTTTTTTTTTTTTTGTAAAGTACAAGAGCTATTTTCCCTTACCTTTGCAAGGTACTTTGCAATTATAGGCTGTTTAGTGCCTGCGATTAATTTCTCCTTATTAACAAGGAGAGTTGAGTACTTGTATCAGTTTAAGGCTTCCTAGTGCTTTCCAGCAGGTTCTAGAGCATGTGCTAGTCGTGGGGATTCAGATTTTTGTGCTACTACTGAGAAACCAGCTAGTTCTAAGGGAAAATTTGAAGAGCAGACTTGCAGGAACCTGGAATAGTTTAACCGTAGCCCCATGGTGCTGTTTTGCAAAAAATGAGCAAACACATGCGTTTTTAAGCCAGAAAGTTGAAAGGGATAGAAATCATGCAAAAAGGCTAATAAAATTACAATTTCAGAGCTGGAAATCACTCTAGTGTTAGGCAGTACAACGCTCACCACTCCCACTGGTAAGTAGTAGGACTTCCCTCTACCACAGCAAAGTCTGGATAGCTCTGATCACAGAAAATAAAGTCCTGAAACCAGCAAAGCCTGGTATCTGGACTATACTAGCTAGGAAAGGTGGGAAACGAGCAAACAAGATAGTATATTTTTGTTTTTTTTTATGGTTAAAACAGGCTAAATAATGCTGTAAATAAACACAGAAAAGGTTACACACTTGAGAGTGTGTAACCCTAAACAGTAGTTTGGTCATGAGGGTGAAGCCCGAGTGACCAAACAAAGACAACCATGGGTAAATCTAGAATTGCCCACACCCAGATGTGGGTTATTGCTATTATACAATGACATTATTTAAGAAAAAAATACTTACTTTTCTTAAATAATGCCTTTGTATAATACCTGCGAGGTGCCCTTCTGCAGTTTTCCGCTATCCCGGGGCTTTTTCTGATGTACTGCGCATGCTTAGGCTTACGCAGTACATCAGAGCTGTGTAGAGGAAGCAATTGAGAAAGGAAGATCTCCGTTGCTTTTTTTAAAGCTGTCTCGCTATGTTAAAAGAGTTTAACATAGCAAGATATCTTTAAAAAAAGCAACGGAGAAAGGAAAATCTCCGTTGATTTTTTTTTTTTTTTAAGGATATCCCACAATGTTAAACGTATAACATAGTGAGATGACAGCAATGGAGATCTTCTGTTCCCCGTTGCTACCTTACACAAACAAAAAAAATCAAGACTTGTACAAAGTCTGGGCGACCGGACCTTTTTGCATTCGTATATGTCGGATTTACAACGGGCATGCTGGTTGGGCTGGCCAGTCAGCGTGCACATTTTGGAATACTGATCGGCAGTCGTATAATATAGAATAATGTATTAGCATGTGCATTAAAGAGTTGAAATTTGTTCATTGCTGGAAACCATTTAAAAAATAATGTAAATAAACATGTTTACTGAAATGCAATTGTACAATCAGAGGATGATAAAATATATAGATATACTTAAGCTATAATTAATGCACTCTCACACTGAGCTTGTGTGATAAATCATTACATTATATGTAAAATGTGGGATTCTGAAAGACTTATTCTAAGCTGTTTTGAGAGATGTCAGGGTACGATTGCTTTGGAGACAGGATTTACAAAAAAAGGAACTTGTGCTACTGGAATAAGGCTTTCAGGATCCCAGCCAACAAGTTATTTTAATTTGTTATAAACGTGTATGGTTTCAAAACAACTTAATTTGGTAAAATATTATATGGCTTTGATGGGTTGCTTGTATAAACTTCATGTTATTGCCACTTTCTATGCCCAATAACAAATAAATAAAATAAGTTTAAATGACTTTTATCATGCAGTCAAGGCTGCATGTCAATTTGAAATGAGCTTAATTTTGCTTTGTGAATCTATACCTGCACACTAGTATTTTCCAGTTAGATTATTTTGATCAGAGGTCCTAGATAATATTAAAAAATCTTTACGAATGATTTCTAGCTGTCATAAATACTCATATTCTGACCTTTTCCAGAATATGGTGGTAAATAGTTGTTTTTGTTTTCCGTTAGTACATGCATTTAACATGGACTTCGATCTGCTCATGCCATGTAATCTTTCTTCCATGACATATTTATTTTGATTTCCTTAGGAGCAGGATAGAGAGATTTGGCCTAGTGTGTTAAAAGAGCTATATAACTAATGCATTTGTGTAGCTTATGCTTTTGTGAGAACAGAATAACTTGGTTCATTTCAATGTCCAGATTAGTATTAATACCACCACCAAGGAATATCACACTTTCATGCAACCTTAAAATATTTTCCTCAAACATTAGGCATGCTTGTTCATGCAAACTTTTACAATGTCTTTAAAATATACATTTTGACAATGAATAATTGTACTTCCCTTACATTATGTTGTAGGAGTGTTGGAAAAACCTGATTCTTCTGACATTGCTGCATTGAAGAAAGTGAAAACCTTGTACAGATCCTGTGTCAATGAAAGTAAGGTTATATTTGATGTCAAATGAGATCTGTAGCACAAGAAGCATTTTTTTCTTTTCTCGGAGTACACTATATTTGCTATGATTAACTCAAAATATATTTATTTAATACAGCTGCCATTGAAAGCAAAGGTGGAATGCCATTGATTAATGAACTACAAGCTATGTTTGAATGGCCTTTGGCAACAACAAACTGGGAAAGAGACTATGGTACTGTATTATTCTACACTTAAATTATAAACATTAAAAGTTGACATTCAAAACATTTCAGGGAAGACTATCCAAAACTGATTATATACATTTTTTGTTTCTGGTTATGTAGGAGATTTATGGACAGCTGAGCAATCCATAGCAAAGCTGTATACATCGTATGCGAGGCAAATTATTGTAAGCTTTTATGTTGGGACCGATGACAAAGATTCCAATTCGCATATTATCCATGTAAGTATTTAACATTTAATATATCAGTTTATGTGAATGTAGGTAGCATAAATTTTACTGCTTGAAGAATGCTTGTATCATTTATGGACACATCCCTACTTAAAGTGCAACTACATAGATTTTATTTATTGTTTTATTACCTCTGTTAAAGACTTTTTTTTTCTTTTCTTGGGACTGCAGTTTATAACTTCACATTTCAAAATTTCTATTTTTTAAATATTTTAAAAGTGGAAGAGGAAATATTCTTATTAACTGTTTATGACATGAGATGTTAATATATATTTAAGCAATATTCCACTACTGTGCATGTGTTTTAGGATTTAGCCACTTTTGGTGTAATTACCCATGACTGTGCATGGGTACATCAGAATTTACCCACAGTTGGTGTAATAATCCAAGACTCTGAAGGGGTATATTGGGATTTATCCACTGTTGGTATAATAATCATGATTTACCCACAGTCCGTATAATAATCTATAACTGTGCATGGGTATATCAGGATTGGTGTGGTTTGATCATGATGGCAAAGCCCAAGTAAATGAATAAAACAAACTATGGGTAAATCTTGATATACCTGCAAACGGGAATGGAATATTGCTTTTATACAATAACATTATATAACAAAGAAATTGCTTACCTTTCCTAAATGTATTTGTATAAGGAAACTTCAGATGTTCTTCATTCCACATTGCTGCAGTCCTAACCATTGGGTAGTCCGCTGTCCAGTCGGCCCGAATACCAAAGTATATGGCTGACGTCGGTCAAGGCGCATTAGACTGACGTCAGGACGTCAGGGTACTAATGCGCATGACCGACGTCATATCCTCAGTCTTTTTTGCCGCATGGTCCGATGCAGAAGCAGTTTTGCGAGTGCAGGTTGGCGTTCTGAAATTTTCTGAAGTCGGAGTTTCAGACCGAATGAAAGTTGGCTAAGTACCCCGTTGGGCAATATTTTGTTTTTTCTTGCCTCAGTATTTAACCGGATGTCAGAAAAAGTGAATAACTGTATTTCTTGTGGGAAACAGATACCTCATAGGGATTACCATACCTTGTGTATACCTTGTTTAGGGCCTGAGCACGACGTTCTTGGATGCCGCTCTTGTGCTAGATTTAACAAACGCACTATTAAGAGAAGGTTAGACTGTGCCAGGTTAGTTTTTGGGAAGCGTTGTAATTATAAAATGCCGCCGGATGCTCCGGCGCCCGCTAGATGGCCAAAAAGCGCAAGGACAAAGCAGCAAAGCCTAGAGTGGAAGAACCGCAGTCCCGGACGTCGGTTCTTTAGAAGGCTCAGTGGAGCCGGAGGTTTTGCCAGGAGTTTCTTTGGAGTCTCAGGGAGAGACTTTACTGTTACAGGATGTGTCCTCTCAGGAGGTAGGCCAGGCTGAAGGGGCTTCTCAGGTGGCTGTTCTTCCCTCTCTTCCTAAGGTGGTTAGAGCCTCCCCTTCTGTTTCCAAGGCTTCTTTGAGAGGCAGGCCAGGTTTAACTTCAGTGGGGGTTTCTCCTAGCTCTTCAGGATCTTTGCCTAAGAAACATATGCTTAAAATGGCAGAGGATTTGATTACTATGATTAGAGGTTCTATGCCCCCTCCTGATAAGAGGCCTAGGGTGGAGCCGGAGTTTGAGAGTTTGGAGCAGTGTTCGGAGGCTTCTGAGTCTTCGGCTGAGACTTGCAGGAGTATCCTCCTTATTCTGATTCTGATGTGGATGATTCTACTCCTTCAGCTTCTCCTCCTGAGGATTTTTCATTTTCAGAGACTCTGCATTCCATGAGGGAGCATTTTAAATGGGAAGGTCAAGATTTCTCTGATTCCAGGAAGAGGCTTAGGGAATTCTTGTTTTTACCCCAGCATAGGCCTTTAGCTATACCTCCTGTTCTGAATGTGGTGGAAGATGTTTTTGCAGAGGCTTCCCTGAACCCTGATTCTTTGCCTCCTGCCCCAGTTAAACCGGATAGGTACTATAGGGTGCCTGAAGCTCATAAGTATCTTTTAAGAGTCCTCGGGCAGACCCGAAACTGTTTCTCAGGGGCCTAAAGGTGTTAAGGCTTCTGTTGTTAAAAATCCTGTTCCTCCTGATAAAGAGGCAAGGGCTTTGGATAGATGGGGAAAGAAAGTGTATACTTCTTCCACTTTAGCCATGAGGGCGTTGAATTGCCAGTTTCACATGTTAAAATATCAAAATTATCTCCTTTCACAATTGAAGTCTAAGGTGGATGCTCTGGCGGAAGGTATTGAGTGTAAAGAGTTGCAGGATTTAGTTCATGTGTCTGAACAGGTGGGTAAGCATTCTTTGCAATGTGGTTTTGATGCTGTGCAGGCCTCCTCGAGGGTGGCTGCCACTGGTTCTGTTCTTCGTAGGCACGCCTGGTTGAGGGATCAGAATTTAGCTGAGCATGTTAAGACAAGGATTTTGGATGCTCCTTTACAGTCTGACGTGTTGTTTGGTTCGCCTGTGGAAGCAGTTTTAAAGAAAATGGAGGACAAGGCTAAGTCTATGCAAACTGTTAAAGATTTTTTGCAAGTGCAGCCTCCAAGTTTAGTAGAAATTGGCCTACTAAGGGATGGACATATCCTGCTTATGATTCCCAGTCTAGGGGTAGGTCTAGACGTGGTAGGGGCAGAGCTCAAGGTTCTTTTAGGCCTAGAACAGGGAGTTCACCTGCTCAGACTTCTGGTGAGGGCAGGGGTCAGTCCTTTCGTAAACAGACCCAATGACCTGCCTTTTCAGCTGCCAGTACATTCTCGTCTGGCAGCACCTTTGGGAGGACGGCTGGCTCTTTTCAAAGAAAATTGGGATTTAATTACCCAAGACAGATGGGTTTTGGATATCATTCACCACGGTTACAGGTTTTATTTCCATACCTTGCCTCCTTTCAAAGGCATGCCAGACATTCCTCCTCTGCAAAGAAAAGAGGCTCACAAGCAAATTTCTCTGTTACTCCAAATAGGGGCCATTCAGCCAGTCCCTGTGCCAGAAAGGGGCCTAGGATTTTATTCTCGCCTGTTCCTAGTACCAAAGAAGGGCGACACGTGGAGACCAATTTTGGATTTATCTATCCTCAACACTTATCTGGACATTCCCAAGTTCAAAATGTTGACGTTACAACAGCTTTTACCTCTGCTGGGCAAAGATCACTGGATGGTAACTTTAGATCTCAAGGAGGCTTACCTTCATGTGCCTATCAGACTAAGTTGCAGGAAGTATCTGCGTTTTCGAGCTGGAAATTCCCATTATCAGTTCTCTGCATTGCCCTTTGGCTTATCTACTGCCCAGAGTATTCACAAAGGTTCTGGCTCCAGTGATAGCTTACTTCAGGCTAAAAGGAATTCAAATCTATCCTTACTTGGACGACTGCCTGATTCTGGCTCAAGAAAAGGACGACCTTTTACAGCATTTGGAATATGTGATAGCAGTGCTAAGATGCCTAGGGTATTCTGTGAACGAAATAAAGTCCAGTCTAGTACCCTCTCAAGACATGTGCTTTCTGGGTGTGAGACTGAATACAGCAGCCCAGATGGCCTTTTTAACCCCGGACAAACAAAAGAATCTTTCCATTTACTTCCATCAACTATCTCTTCAGTCCGGGCTGACTGCAAGGACAGTCCTTCAAGCCTTAGGGTTCATGGCATCTTGTATTCTGGTGCTTCCCAATGCCAAACTGCATATGAGGAAGCTGCAATGGTATCTCAAAAATGTATGGACACAGCACTGCCAAGATTTGGACACTGTCATTCAAATAATACCTTGCATTCAACAGGAATTTTTGTGGTGGGCTCAGGAATGTCACCTAAACAAGGGACTCTCTGTGACCCGGCCAGAGGCGAGTCAAATTCTAACGACAGATGCCTCAGACATTGCTTGGGGAGCTCATCTAAATGGAAAGTGGATAGAAGACAAGTGGCCTGCCAGACTACAGCATCTACATATCAACATGGAGATGTTAGCAGTCCAGTTTCCATTAATGGCTTTCAAGGAGTTACTTCTTCCAGGGCAGGTGTTGATTCTAACAGACAACACAACTGTCATGTGGTACATCAACAAACAAGGGGGAACACATTCTTACCCGTTGTGCAGGCAAGCAATGATTTTATGGGAGACTGCGCTCAGCTTGCAACTAACTCTTCAGGCAAGGTTTCTGCCGGGAGCACAGAACTCCTTAGCAGATGTGTTAAGCAGACAAATCATGGATCCCCACGAGTGGAAACTGGATCTTCATGTATTTCGAAATTGACAGTGTCATGGGGAACTCCAGACATAGATCTGTTCGCTTCTCCACTAAACCACCAGCTGCCAAAGTTTTGCACAAAGAGGTTTCATCACACAGCTTGGAAAGTGGATGCTCTTTCTTTCAGTTGGAAAAATCTTCATGTGTATGCCTTTCCACCTCTGCCTCTTCTCCCAAAGGTGCTCCTAAAGGTCAGACAAGACAAGCCAAGGATGATTTTAATAGCTCCAGATTGGCCTCGGCAACACTGGTACCCATTACTGAGGAGTCTGGTAAGGAAGCCTCCATGGCCTTTACCTTTGATTCCACACCTGTTGTCTCAGAGGGACGGTCACCTGCTCAATGTCAAGCTTCACTCTCTTCATCTAACAGCCTGGCATATTCTGTTTTGAAACACAGCAGGTCTCAACTTCCTCAACAAGTTTTAAATGTGATTATGGAAGCCAGAAGACCTAGCACAAGGAAAGTGTACGCAGAAAAATGGAAGAGAGTTTTATTTTGGAGTGCAGCAAAGAATTTGGAGATTTCTGAGCCTAATTTGAGTGTGGCTCTTCAATATCTTACTGAGTTATTGGACAAAGGTTTGTCTTTCTCTTCCATTAAGATTCATGCTGCAGCAATTTCAGCTCACTATGATTGTGACCCACCATTGTTTTCGCATCCTTTGTTCAAGCAATTTCTTAGAGGGGCAAAGAATATAAGACCCCCACGTAAAGCTCCTACTCCTGCTTGGGATCTCAATTTTGTGTTGGAGAAACTTACTCTACAACCTTTTGAGCCTCAAGGCTACTCCTGAATTGAAATACTTGTCATGGAACACTGCTCTTTTGTTGGCCATTACTTCTGCAAGAAGGGTTTCTGAATTGCAGGCCCTTATGGCGGTAGAGCCTTTTGATTTTCCATAAGGATAGGGTATCATTACGTACTAATCCTTCTTTTATGCCTAAGGTGGTTTCTAGTGTGGCTTTAAACCAAACTATTCATTTGCCTACTTTCTATGCAGATCCCCAAAATAAGGGGGAAAAGATTATGCACACTTTAGATGTACACAGGCAGTTGCGTTATTATTTAAGCAGGACTAAGGATTTTAGGCAGTCTCAGCAGTTGTTTGTTTCTTTTGCTTTGAGTTCTCAGGGCAAGCCTGTGTCAAAACAAACTATTTCTAAGTGGATTGGGTTTTGCATTGCATTTTGTTATTCCCATCATGGCAAGGAGATTCCAGCTGGGATTAGGCCTCATTCCACTAGGGCTACTGCCACTTCAACAGCATTTCTAAGGGGAGTGGCAACTAAGGATATTTTGGAGGCAGCTACTTGGAGTTCAGTGCATACTTTCTCTAAGCATTACCACCTTCCTCTCTACTCTAAATCTAGGGCTGGTTTTGCCACAGCTATTTTGCAAGGCATGTTGACAGCTCCTGCTTCCTTATGATTTGCCAACCTCCCTTACCTCTGCTTTGGGATTCTACCCAATGGTTAGGACTGCAGCAATGTGGAATGAAGAACATAGTACAGTTTTGTACCTACCATAAATGTAGATGTTCGAGGATCCACATTGCTGCAGTCCAATTTACCCTCCCTCCTTCCCCTCTGTGTTTAGGGGTGGTTGTGTGGGTGAGGTTATACTCTTGTAATTTTGTATATATTGTACATATTTTTGGTGCAGGAGTGTTTGGTGTTTTTGGTTTTGGCCTTGTCTTTTAGGGTCTTCTGACATCTGGGGCAAGAAAAGACTGAGGATATGATGTCGGTCATGCGCATTAGTACCCTGACGTCCTGACGTCAGTCTAATGCGCCTTGACCGACGTCAGCCATATACTTTGGTATTCGGGCCGACTGGACAGCGGACTACCCAATGGTTAGGACTGCAGCAATGTGGATCCTCGAACATCTACATTTATGGTAGGTACAAAACTGTACTTTTTCTTCCATATTCTTCTTTGTTTACTGATATACTGCTCATGTATATGGAACAAGCCAAGGAGTAAAGACACTTTCCGCTGATTATTTGTTAATGTTTAGTTAGGAGTTTACAAGTTACAGAGGAGAAATACAAGGAAAATTGTGTATGACTCTGGGCTTTTTTCTAGTTTTGCAGAACATACCTGATATTTCTCATATTTTGCCATAAGCATGGTGCTTCTGTGGCTGCACGTTTGATTTACAGTGGTCGGGCTGTCCAATTAGCGTACTTATTTTTGAATAACAATGAACAGTCATTGTATAAATGTTTATATAGAATGTATCTATATGTATGGCCTATACTGAAAAGGGGTATACTGAAAGTCAAAATACAGAATATGCAATTTTAAAATGTCGAAATGGTGAAATGCTAACTTGCTGAAATCAAAATACATACTCCTCTACATTTGTAAAGAGGAGTTACCCCCCCTCCCTTTTACAGGACTCATTACAGAACTTGTTTCAGCATTTAATTCACATGAGAATAATAATTGTTTGTTGACTGGCTGTATACTAGCCCACTGTACATATATAATATATAGGTCCACAGGTAAGTAGTAGGCTGCCCTTGACATTTTAAGCATAGCCCATTCCTCTTCTGGTGCTTGAATTAATCTATCCAGTTTGGTTTTTGGTTAACTTTAAATATCCCATATTTAATAATTATGTATTAATTACCCTTAGTGAGAATAACTGGGATCATACCCTATATAATTTCAGAGGACCCGTGCATGGGATAAAGCATTTAGGAGCTATCTCTGTTAGTAAAGCGGGGGACAGTCCTGGGGTACATTTACTGTTACCAGCACAAAGATTCAAGTTGCACTTAAATATGGACAGGGATGAGGTATGTTTTATGTGGATAGAAAGCCTGTTTTAGAGCAATGGTATCCTCTGTGTGATGTACCTGTCTCTCCAAACTCTTGCAGAGATTCAGATCCCTAGACTGAGTACTTCAGATGCTATTTGACTTGCTGATGTGCAATAGTTCCATCAATACTGGGTCAGAAGATGCCTTGTATGTCAGACACAGGTCATTTCTTAGCAGTCTATAGGGTACCAACTGTAGTGACAAGAGCTTTAAGTTACTCAGTGTGTGACCTATTGTTTAGGCATTGTATCCTTTTAGTAAGGTACCTCTGAAGGCATTCCAGTTGCTGCATGTGTCTCGACAGATACATGCCAAAGATGACACTTTTCTCTCACTGGCCAAATGAGGGCTGAGTAAAGCGCATCCACCCAAACATATTTATGAGATGTAGACAACACACTAAAAAAAAAACTCCTTCAGACAAAATGTCTGAAAGCTAATTTCACTGAAAGACATTGCAGTTGAAGTTAAAATAACTGAAACATGATATTTAAAAATACCTAAGGCAAAAGTATTCAAAAGCCCTTTTTTTGCAGGGGCAGCCTCCTTGTAGCCTTCAACCCCATCTTTACTTAAATATACTAACAACATAGTCACACAACTGTTTAGAAAAGTAATAATGCCATACGCAGGCAGTCATTGGCAATGCACATATTCAAACCAGATTAACAGCGATGATGTACAGGTCACCTCAAAAATCAGGAAAACTTCTTGATACTGTTTAAATAGTGTGTATTTGTGCATACTGATATTGTGCGAAAAGTCACTGCCCTACCACATTAAAAGGAATTACAGTGGAAACAAAGTGTGGGAAGTTGAAATGTTATCAAGTCATGGCAAAATATTGAATTATATGCAGTGTGAAGCTTAGGACTAGAGCTGAGAGCTACAATAACAGGGAAGCTAAGAGATCACGCCTGGATAACTGGATGGGGAACAGAAAATACACCCCTGGGATTCCACCGGTGTCCCTGGTTGACAGTGGCATAGGTTGCTGACTTGTTGGAACATGGGCTAAATTCTTGCTTAGGCTTGTAACGGCCTCAGGGCCAATAGCCTAGTAACTTCCTATGATCACTTTGTAACTACTGTTACCACAAATAAATAAATGGCAATCCAGAAAATGGGGAAAAAAGAAGAAAAAAGTAATTGAAGCATAGCTCGTAACGGTCTGATTTAGCAATATGTCTTATTTTGCCTTGTATTTCTGCCAGTAATGTGTTTGATCTGGTAAATGACTGTAATGGCCAGTGAATCAGTAATGCTAGACAATAAGGAAGCAATAACGCACTTCAGGGTATGTGTGTTTTTGGAGGAAATCTCACCCACATAGGGGTGTTGTATTGACTGAGGATGTAGACATGGGGGGGCATTATTTCCCCACTAACACACTCTGGAAGGCATTATTACACTTAGAGAATGGGCCCTTTAATTGTGTTGTATTTTTTTTTGTTTTGTTTTTAATACTGCATGCTTTTTATATTTTTGATGTGAAATAGTTCCTTGGCCAAATGTTTTAAATTAGCTGTTGCATCAGTAATTGTTGGGGGAGTATTTAATATCCAAAATATCAGCTAAGTAAGTATTGAATATCTACACAGATGATATAACAGTTGGGAAAATGGTTAAAAGTCTTTGTCTGCCATGCACAAGGTACAAGGTTGAATTCTGACTTCTGGCCAAAGTGTGTTTGGAGTTTGCATGATGTTCTTGTATCTCTGTTGGGTTTCTCCCATCTCTAAAAAACATGTTGAGTGTTTCCATCTTAAACTCGCCAAAGAATGGAGATGTAGGCAACAGCACAGACTCTACATGGTGCCCTATAGGGGGAAGAGTTGTATCGATCAACCGCTTTATGCATAAACTGTGATGCACATTATCCTCAAAAAAGGAGAACACAGATAGCAGTGCCATGGTAGGGCTAGTCACTGTATGGCTGTAGGTGATTCAGTATTGTTGACTAATGTCACCAAATGAATATGGGTGTTTGCCAGTGATAAATGGGTTAAGGACCCAGGCTAAGCTGACCTACATCATGTTAATGATGGGAGGGGTATATCCACTGCTGTTAGCCAGTGTGTGCCTACCATAAGTTCCAGCATCCCTGGGTCACTAAGGTACTGGTTGGTTGATGTCCAGTTGTCCAGCTTGAGTTACTTGGGATAGCTCTTTTGAGTGAAGGCTGGATGTAAAACCAATCAACCTGCCAAACATGAACTATGAATTGCTACACTCAATGTAGGTTCACGTACAGGTTGGAGCTTGGCAGTAGATGACATGAAGGTGAGGAGGAGGCTGGACATTCATAGGTGTTTACTAGGCTAATGACCACAAGGGCCTTTTTAAGCCTAGCCATGCATCCCAAATCTCTGACAAGCTCTGATACCCTTGATAAGTGTAAGCATGGGCCTGGGAGATGAACCATTTACAGGCTACTTGTTTGCATTAGAGACATAGGTGACAAACCAGAGATACATTTCTGTTTTCCCATCCAATTGTCCAAGCTGCACTTGGATTAGGGAGGAACTCTGCTTCACATTGGATGGGGAGCCTGTTCCATAGACTGGGTAGTATCTGGGATAAAAGAAAAGAAATCCGCTGCTGCACCATAAAGGGCTATCCTCCAGTCATACACCAACCAAACCAAATCTGCCACCAGGAACCCAGCGATGAAATCCAGCCACTAGAGGATTCAAATTGTATTTAATTCAATAAAAATCACAAAGATCACGAACAGTCACAGACATAGTAAAAACAGGTGATTTCTTTCCTTTCTTTTCTTTTGTTACAAGTGGTGAAGAGTGACGAGGTGTTTGGTGTTTCTTAGTATCTGGGATACATACCTATCTCTCCAGCAGGTTCTATTTATATCACAGGTAAGGTTTAAGTCTTTAGAATGGGTAATTCTGGTTCTGTTTGTTTTGTGGATATGCAGGAGGTCCATCAGAGTGGGGTCTGAAAATGCCCTGTATGCCAGGCATAGATCTCCCCTCAAAAGCCTGTAGGTGACAGAATACAGTGATAGGGCACTGAGGCAGTCTGCATAGGACATATTACTTACACCTTGTATTATTTTAGTGAGGAACCTCTGTGGGCGTTCCAGTTTTTTGATATGCCTGGTTAGGTACATACCAAAGGGGGCACTGTACTCAATGATAGGTCTGATGAATGCTGAATACAGTGGAACAATGACTTCCTTGGACTTAGATATCATACCTTTGTTTATAAGTTGTGTAACATAGAATGATTTCCTCACCATCGTAGACACGTGATGATCAACGGCTAGATTACTATCTATGTGTGTCCCTATGTCTCTTGACTGCTGGGTCAACTCTAAGGGGTGTGTTGTCAATATAATAGTTACCAGGGATGGATGACTTCCCAAAGGATACTATTATGCATTTCTTGGCATTTACTTTTAGTCCATGGCTCTGACACCAGTTTTTTGTCTGTGTCAGCCCCTCCTGGAGAACATTTGTGCAAGTGTGAGCTTCCGTGACAGCTCCTAATTTGCAATTATCTTCAATTTTAATCAGACTCTGATGATGCCTTGTAAGGTGAAAGCGCTAAGTCTGTAATAAATTCGTGTGGCTGTGGATTATTCTGGTGTCCTGCCTTTGGATTGTTTTATCTTGGACAGTGCTGGAGTTTTCAACCTTCGTTGTGCAGTGGCCGTGAATTTATTTGTTATCTGCTTGTGCCCTTATTTTGGGACTATTTTGTCTGACACCTCCACCTTTAGTCTTTGTCTGTGAGGTAGCTGGTCTAAATGTGGTCTAAATGTGTGGAAGGCATTATAAGCCTGCACTCTTGGTGTGCTGTCCGTGACTTTAAACCATGTTTCTGACACCACACAGATATCGGCATTCTCCAGGTTAAAGATAGCTTCCAAGGATTGGAGTTTTTGTTTAGGCTTCTAGCATTGAAAAAAACAAGTCTCAACAGTAACCAAGAAAAAACAGCAGTTTTCTGTAGAATGTCACCAAGCACAATAGATTCCACCACAGTTAAAAACGAAGTGCAGAACACAGTTTATCCACCACAGTTAAAGCATTGATCTAGCATTGAGCAGTAATACCTTTTTTCCTTTGGATTTGATTTGCTATGTCAGAAGTACTTTTAGTTTGGCATTGCCTAAAAAAGGCCTATGAGGGAAGACAATGTTTTAGCTAATACTCAAAAGCCTAGAGGGAAGAGGTGCCAGACCATCCCTGGCAACGCAGAGTGGTCTGTTGACCATCTCCTTCCATGCTGACAGATATTGCACCCCCTTAGAATGACACCAGAAACTAAGCCAATTATTAAAGTCAATCATCTTTTGTTCCTATTTTGGCATTATCCATGGAGAAGGTAAAATGCTGCTAAATGCTAGGCTCATACCAGCCTGTGACACACATTCCAAGAGCTCTATGATGTTTCTCTTCATATAATCTAGGGAGGTACATCTCTGATCATTTACTGCCACATGGACTATGACTGAGTTATATTGGTACTTGTGATCCAATTACCTGAGTGCATGTGTAATGTGGTGGATCCTTGCCCCTGATAAGCAACTGACTGTAACTTTCTACTTAACTCAACCTGGTGAGAGGGAAATCAGTGTGCCACTCAATGGAGTCTCCAATGACTAGAATGTTGAATTGTGTGGTGACTTGCCTTATGGGCTTAGAGGTAGAGGCTCCATGAGATGTAGCTCTGTGTGTTGATAGGAGTGTTGTTTTGAAAGAGTGCGTTTGGGGCTGCTGAGGGTATTTCTTATGTGTACTTTGTCTAGGAGATATTTGTGGTTTAGGAAGGTTAAATGTAAGTGCCTCAGTATATGTGGGTCTATATGTCTACTTTGAATTGTGCATGATGGGTGCAGCATGTGTACTACTGACAAACATTTTGACAATGGAAGTAGTTTTACATGAGAGCTTTGCCTCCAGTGATGTGTAAATACATGTCTCACATACCGTGTCAGTTTGAGAATTAACTGGTAGCCAGTAAACATCCGGCAATTTCTACAAAATTACTTTTAGTAAAAATAATTACTTTTTGGTACATATATCATATCATGCCCAACATCTTTATCATATCTATTGCGACTTTAGTTGCATTGATGTTTGCTCTCATCTGTTCTCCCATCATTCCCTGCACCCTGGTGGTTTTCATCTGTACCACTTCCTGTAGTCAGGTACCCTCTCATTGTATCGATAACTGCACACACTGCTTAAGGTGTAGTTTATGATAGTATTACCAGTGCCCAGTATAGTGGAAGCATTACCATTTTGTCCTGGGACCTGTCCCACTGAGCATACACCACATAATAATTTGGGATTAAGCTGCTCTCATTTCAGTGTGTTCCTTGATGTGTAGATCACCTCTTTTAATACTGCACCTTAGCCTCAGAAATCCTGGCCTAAAGTATTTTGAATTTTTTTGTAGTGGACCTCACCTGATACCTGTACGCATGCTTTATCAGCCTTTCCAAATCCTCCCTTCCATCCTACACTGCTGCCTATAAATCTTGCTTCCCCCAGTTATATCAGAAGTAAACACACTTGAGTACTACACCCAGGACCAACCCGTGCAATAGTCCACTAGTTAATTTCCATATCCCTGATGCTGTTTCTTTCACCAAAACCCTCTGTCCTACACTGTGTCTTTCCCACACTGGCTCTTACTTTCTGTACTTCTGTCATGTGTCTGCACCCATTTTATACACAACCTTACCCCTTCCAGTTTAATTTCTGCATGTGATGTATCTCATCTTTTTCCCATGCCTGCTGACCCTTTCTGCGCCTTTCTATGTTCATTCCTCCCAGTGCCTGTGTGCCCCTCCCTGATCACTTTTCACTTGCTTTCATTGATCTGAATGCTGCTTAGCCATCCGCTGTTCATAGTTTCATAGGTATATACTAAGCTAACAGCCACCAGAGTCTTTATAAGTATAGAAAAAAATAAAACTCATTTGTGTTCCTTTGTATCATGAGCATTTATTAGGAGGGGTTTGTTAGGAAGTTTGTAGAGGTTATGTGGGGGATATGTTAGTTTGGGTATTAGTCTGCCTATGTCTATTAGAAACATGGGAGACAGACCTGGGGTGAATTTCTGTTTTCCCATCCATTGGTTCAGGTTATGCTTAAATAGGGTTGGAGATGGACTCTGCTTCAGATGGATGGGGAGCCTGTTCCAGCGCATATGGATCCTCTGAAACGCACATCTTTAGCTGTCTGTCTGCTTCACCAACATGTCTTATGTCTTGGCTGTAGTGGTTTTGATGCCCTTCATTTTACAGATGTGCAAAAGGTCCTTCAGGGCTGGATTTGAGGATGCCTTGTATGCCAGTTGTAGATCTTCTTTCAGTAGAAGATAGAAATATAGAGATGGGGCTTTAAGTCAGTTTGTATAGGATAATGTGTTTATACCCTGGATTCTCCTGGTAAGTAACCTTTGCTGCATATATCTAGACATGTACGTGTCGAAGGGGACATTGTACTGAATGATTAATCTGATAAGGGCTGAATTAGGTGCTACTATGACTTCCTTGAATACGAGTCCTTGGCCACATATTGGTTAAGGGCCAGATTACTGTCTGCATATGTTCCCCGATCCCTGACTATTGGGCCAACTCCTGGGGTGTCATGAAGTAATTAGCTGGGTGACTGTTTTCCCAAAAAGCAATGTAAGGCATTTCTTGGCACTGAGTTCTAGTCCGTTACTTTGTCACCAATAATTTGTTTGTGTTTGACCTTATTGTAAGATATATGTGTCATGGAATGAATCTATGATAGCTCCCAATTTGCAGTCATCTGCAAACTTGATCAGCCAAAGGCCCTCGACTTGACATTAGCCTTTACCGCTGAGATGTAGATGCCTAATAGTCATGGTCCCAGCACAGAGCCTTGACGTACTCTGCTGGTGACCATTCTCCTGGTGAAGGGTGGTATTACCAATCCTGACTTCCTAGTCTGTGGGCTAGCTGGCAGTCCACTGAGTTATGTAGGGATTTGTATTCAGTTCAGCGAGTTTGTCAACTATGCCCGAGTGAAATATTGTACTGAATGCATTAGCCATGTCTAGGTAGAAGGTATGCACCATTTTCCCCTCATCCATTGCTTTGGTGATGATCTCAAAGATGTCCATCAGATTTAGCAGGCTTGACCTTCCCTTAAAAAAGCAAGACTGGGTTGGGTCCAATGCCTGAAGGTTGTCTGTTTTTGTTGATCATTTCCATGATAATTCATTTCATAGCTTTGCAGACTAATAGGTTTGTAGTTTCCAAAGTCAGTTGATGGTCCACCTTTGTGAAGTGAGATAATGGTTGCAGTCTTTCAGTCTCGTGGTACAAATTCTGTTTTGATGCTATACTTGAATAGTGACTCAAGTGGTCACGATAGATTGCGCTTCTAGCTAGTTATGTAGCATCCCAGGAAACTGTCATGGCGCATTAAGGCTGTGTTTTTGGCCTTAGCGACTGCCTCCATGACCTGCTTTCTTTTCAGAGTTTGAGAGGTTATGTTGATAGGTATTTCAGGGGGGAGGCAAGGGGGGAGTGGGGGTGTGAACCTGAAGCTGAATTTGTCAGCCAGCAAATTTGCTATGTCACTGTGTTCAGTGAAGGTGGCACCATTGACCAGCAGTTTAGCACAATGGAGTGCGTTGCCTTTGAGGTATTAGGCATCCATGTAGAAGCCTATGGGGCTATATTGACCTTATGATTTACCTTTTGGGACTTAATTAGTTATGTTAGTTTCCTGTCTAGTTTAATTGGAGAGCTCCTATCATTACGGGAGTCACTCTTCTTGATTTTAGCATTAACCCTATTTAGGTTAAGATTCCACCAGTGTTGTTTGTTATTCAGAGATTGTTCTAGACTTATTTCTAGTAGGTACAGCACCCGCTGTATAGCCATTTACATGGTTATAAAATGCTTTGTGAACAATTAATTCCATGTAGGTTGCTGTGAACTCGAGAATGGGGGGAGGGGGGGGGTTGAATTTTGACATATCACTTAAAAGGATGCAGTTTTCTTTGAATAGTTCCTAACAGTTAGAGAGCTTTCTGGGGTTACTGAGTTGATTTTTCAGGGGAGGCACCTCTCTGGTCTGACCTTACCAATGAGGATATGACACTAGAAGGTACACCTCTTTCCATTATTGGTGAGTACCATGTCCAGTAAGTTTAAACCTCTGATATGTGCAGTATCTGTTCAAGGGTATTTGGGTTAATTAAGTCCAGGAATCATTCTGCCTGAGAGTAAGAGGGAGGGTATGTTTCCTATTCTATAGAGTGATAGTCGTTTTCTCATCACTAGAATATCTGGTTTAATGGCGAGTGTCTCCAGTAGGTCCAGGCATGAACTATGAAATTTTAGGGACATACAGGGTGACCTATACTTGCTAGGATATAGTGTGAGACTTTGGCTAAGGGTGATTTGCATGTAGATAAATTCCAAGGCATCATCCTGTTTAATCAATGTAGAGTTAAGCTTGTTGCTAATATAAACTGAGACCCCTGCACCTTTTTTCCCCGTCTGTGTAACTGTTGGTCTAAATGTGTGGAAGGCATTGATACCTTGCACTGACTAGTAGTTTCTGTGAATTTAAACCAAGTCTTGATAATGGCACAGATGTCTATATCCTCTAGAGTGAGCTTGTATGGTATGGAGTTTCTTCTTTAGGCTTCTAGCATTGAGCAGTAACACCTTTAAGTTTCTTTACATTGGCAAAGTATTTCCAGTGTGGCTTATTGACTTCTTGTGTATAAAAGTGGGAAACGAGATACATCTGGGGGGGGGTGGTCTCATATGGTCAGTGGCCAGCTCTGCTACCTTAAGGATAAGAGACAAAAAATCCCACCTGCTGCAGTTTCACTTTTTAACTGGAAACTTGGAGAAGTGAAGTGCTGTATGACTGTGAGCACTAGCAGACATCTTGCATGCATGCAGTACTGCGTGCTGGTCTCCAGGGCAAATTAAGAGGACTGCAGAGCATGAAACAAAAAACAAGCTATGATGGGGCCAGTGTGTGATGTGAGGGTAATGTAATATCCTGCTGGTTTTCTTCAATGGAGAAGGAAGCTTTAACCTCAGGACATAAAAGATATGGAGGAGAATATAGGGAACAAAACCAGCCAATCATATCTGTCTCCCATATGTGTGTGTGTGTATGTGTGTGCAGGGGGGGGGTGAGAGACTATTACAAGCACCAGGTAGGAATTTACCAAATGTATCTCGGTTGACCTACTGAGCAACTTCTAGTCAAGCAGCAAGTCAGTAGATAATGAAGCGTAAAAGACCATGATTTGTGTATTCCTGTTCCTGGCTATGGCAAATGAAGACGGTATGCATTACCAGTTCATTTTTGGGACAAAAGTTCACAATGCTTTAAAAACTATCACACCTAACACAGTTAATATCTAATTTTGCCCAGACACACACACAAATATTTTTTTTTGCTTAAGACGTCTTACCAGAAGTTTAGAAATGGAACATTAAAAATGAGAAATTTAACACGTATATAGTATAGCATGCATAAAAGGAAATGTTACTGCATCGACATCTATGTATGTGTTTGTGTGTGTATATAGATTGTGTGTGTATATATATATATATATATATATATATATATATATATATATATATGTAGGTAAGTCTAGGACTATTCGGTGAAAAGACATTTCACTGAAACACATTTCACTGAAAGTTATATATGGCCTTTTCCCCACTGTAGTGCGACCTTGGAGTTAGTATGTATGTATAGTAAGGGGGGTGGGGGACGTAGCCCCCCGCATAGTTTGGATATATATTATGTTCAGAAAAGAGTAATTTATTGGAATTGCCAGTATCCGTGTATATAGTTCAAAATTTTTAGCTATATATATATATATATATATATATATATATATATATATATATCAATCATAATATTTAAATATTTTATTTGCCTCCCACCCCCCACCCCCCTTAGTATATATAGAAACTCCAGGATTGTACTACAGTGAGGAAAAGGCCATATATAACTTTCAGGGAAATGTTAATCACCAAAGGAGAAATGTGCCAAAACCACAAAACCTGAACCACACTTAAAGAAAATGGCACAGAGAGTCTAAAAACTATATAAAACGGCCACACAATGAAGCCCGAAGGAAGCTCACTTTAATGCACACTTAACGCTGCAAATACCAGTACGTTTTTTTTCTTAACAAAAGACTTCTTCAGACAGTATGATACAAAGTAAGCCAACCTTTCTTATATATCCCTTCCCTGAACACTCATCCAATCAACTCTTTAATACAATTAAACACAATACTTAAAAGTTAATATCAGTTCTTAAAAATTAATGATAAAATCCTTTAAAAATAAAGATAAAAAAAAAAACAATTAAGTCCACATCCATGAATTTGCTTCAATGCAAACTTATATAATAAATATGCTTAAAAAGTGTAAAAAACTTCATAAATATATTAAATAAATGTGCATTATGATGTTCCATAGAAAAATATACTAAATACTCCATCTGGTGGCCAAAATAATTATTACAATTTAGTTGCTCTGAGTTTCAAAACTGGGGCTAAACAAATAAAATCATTTAATCCATAGTTCTTGTTGGCTTCTAATTTGAGTTGCCAAAACAATTCACGATACTCAATTGTGGTCTCCCAAGGTCCCCCACATGGATCCCCTTCCACCTTGGGTTGGCGTAATGGTTAAGGTGTTTACCTTACAGACACAAGGTGCGGGGTTTGATTCTCACATGGGGTAACTGGCTAGGCTTACAATGGCCCTCAAGGGCAGTTAGCCTAGTACTAATCTATGAAACGTTACTATGAAATGAAACAACATAAAAATCAAATTTGGCTGATGGACAAGTAATGGTGTCTCTGTACAGAGCATTAGTTTCATCTTTATTTTTGATGTCATTCGTGTGCTCGTATATATGTCTTTTAAATTTTCTAGTGGTTTTTCCAGTGTAAAAGGCCCCGCAGGTGTCGCACAAAGCAATTCATATCACCCTCAAGGAATCACAATTACAATACACATTAGTTTTAAGGTCTATCCCGTGAACAGCTCCCACATTAAATGTTCCTGTTCTCTCTCTAGTAAATCTTTTATTTTTGGTCTCAAGTAATTCCTTAATGTTCTTACCCTTCCTGTAGGTAAATTTTAGGGCATCCACAAAAATGCTTCTCAGGTCAGAAAAATTACTAAATTTATTCCAGTTAGTGGAAACTACCTTCTTAATTTTAGTTGATTCGGTGCTGAAACGGAGTACAAAATTACTACTCCAGTTGGTGTTAACGTGTTCTTTCTTAGTCCTCTCCACCTCCTCACATATTCTAGGTTTCACTAATATCGGAGCAAACTTGTGTCTTTCTTTTTTTATTTTCCCCAAAATTTCCTCAATAAGGGCTATTCCATATTCTCTCTCAATAAACGTTTGTTTCAGTTTTGCACTTTCAACTTCATAATCTGCATCATCAGATGTCATCTTACTCCTCCTTATAACCTGCCCCCTCTCAATTCCCCTCTTCTGAGAAAATGGGTGGGCACTCGTGTAGAAAAGGTAGGAATTAGAAAATGTACTTTTCCTAAAAACATTGGATTTAAAGTTTCTTGCCTGTACTATTTTTTCTAATACTACATCAAGGTACTCTAATTTTTCATGAGAAATAGTGTAGGTGAATTTCAAAAACTCTGTGGTTGTGTTAATGTAATCAGTAAACTCATAAAGGTATTCTTTGTGCCCTACCCAAAATATACATACATCATCCAAGTACCTGCGGTAGTAATTCCTAAACTTTGAGTAATGGGAATGTGTTCTGAATTTCTCTTCCCAGGTGGATAGTACTAAGCATACATGGGAGCACAACTTGCTCCCATTACTGCTCCACTAGTCTGCTGGTAAAACTCACCTTCAAAGAATAGAAAATTATTCCTTAATACCAATTCCATTAACCCTATAAATAGGCAAACCTTCTCATAATATATATTTCCATTGTGCCTTAAGGCTTCCTCAAACCATTCCAGACCAATGGTGTGGGGTATCACGTTGAACAAATCATGGATATCTAAGGTTACGAAGATAAGCTCATCCTTGAACAAATTCTGATTAATGCTTCTCAAAAAAATCCCATGAATCCTTGAGAATCCCCTCCCTCCCTCTCAGTCCAAATCTTGTTTAACTCTGCATCTAGATACTTAGCTAATGGATTCGTTTTAGAGCCTGTAGCGGCCACTATAGGTCTGAGAGGTGGATCCTCTATGTTTTTGTGGACTTTGGGAATCCCAAAGATAGATGGTATCCTTGGTTTGTCAATAGTTAAATATTTCTAAAGTAATATTACCTTTGTTTAGTGTTTCAACATGAAATCGATTTTTTGTACGCCACATTGATCTCGTTCCTTGAAACTCTAGAATACCTGTCTGTGCCGTTCAACATGTCTAACATTTTAGCAGAATAGATAATGCTATCCATAAATACCACTTCCCCTCCCTTATCCAGCTTCATGACTCTAAGGTATTGATTTTCTTTCAATGAAGCCAGTAGCTGGTTATCTTCCTTCGTAAGGTTGAAAAATTTCCTCACCTTATTCTGCCTTGATCTAATCTCTTCCTCCACTTGTATTTCAAAATTATTTAATTGTGGATGGAGAAAGGGTGGTTGTAAGTACTTTTTTCCTAACTTGAGTGGAAATATTGGGATTTTTCCCTGTTTCATTAAGTTTTTCTTATACACAAACATCTTTAAATCAATAAGGGTCTGAGAAATATTACTGGAAGATGTAGGCACAAATTTTAACCCCTTAAATACAGTTTAAAGTGATTAGGGGTAATCTCTTCAACACTGTAGTTGTATATACTAAAGTTCTGATGAATATACCTATTCCCTTCGATAACTATTCCATTTCTATCCTTGTTGGGTTGTGAAACCAAAGGCGTCACTCCTATCTGGGCTCAAAATCACTTCCCGTTTGGGTAACCCCCTCTTTTGTAATAAATCACACTGAGCTAATCGGAGGAAGGGCTCTGAGCGAACTAATCTGTGATATATAACATTAAGTATCCAGTTTTTTGCTTATTTCTGAGTTATTTATAGCACTTTTATTTTACTCACTGTGTGTGAGGTATTAAGTAGAATTTCTACAATTAAGCATCTGGTTGGGTTTATTTGTTCTGATTTCCTGCTATGAGTGTATCATATAACTTGTTTGCATTTAAAAGCATTCTCTAGAGTCTCCTTAATCCTTTATCTGTTTAAACATTTCTGCAGTTTTTTCTACCTAAGTAGTGTTGGTAGTGTAGCATTGTCCATATTCAGGCTTGTGTTTTGGGCCTAGTTTGTTAATACAGGCTGTTTGTCTAAGCACGACCCAGGCCATCATAGCTTAGCCAAGGCCAGTATAGCATCTCAGTGAGAGTGAATTGTTTGTGGTCATTGACTGATTGGGGTTGCCTGGACTATGCCTTGGAGTAAGCACCTCATTGGTTCTTTCAAGCTTTTTTTAAAGTTGTTTCAGGTTTCAACTTTGTTACTTAAGAAGTTAACTTGTGACTTAGGTTAACTTGTGACTGTTTCTGCCATTTCACACTGAGCTAATCAGAGGAAGTCGGAGGAAGGGCTCTGAGCTAACTAATCTGTGATATATAACATTAAGTATCCTGTGTTTTGCTTATTTCTGAGTTATTTATAGCACTTTTATTTCACTCACTGTGTGTGAGATATTAAGTAGAATTTTCTACAATTGTTAAGCATCTGGTTGGGTTTGTTTGATGTTCATCGTGTTTCACTGTTGCAGTCATTACTCTTGGGTTATCCTGCTGGCAGGCTACCCTCAGTCAGCCAGAATTCCAAAGTCTAGGTCCGGCATCGGTTACTGTCACCTCTTCCCTGACGTCAGTGCACCAGGGGTATAAAAGATGCAGCCGACGCCATTTTCTTCAGTCTTTCTTGCCGTGCGGTGCCCGAAGCAAAAGCAGTTCGCAAGTGCCGGTGGCCAAAGCAAAAGCAGTTTGCAAGTGCTGGTCGGCCGACTCCTGAGATATTCAAATCCGAATTTCAGAACCGAAGTCTTCATTAAAGCTAAGTACCCCGTTGGGGAAACTTTTTTCTTGCTCCAGACCGAAGTCAGAAAAAGTTAACAATTGTATTTCTTGTGGAAAGCAAATACCTCATAAGGATTTTCACTCCTACTGTATTCCTTGCCTAGGTCCTGATCACAACATTGCTAGCTGTCGGTTTTTGTGCTAGATTTAACCAACACACTATTAAGCGTCTGTTCGATTTTGCTCTTCATTACTTTGGCCGAAGATTTAATTATATAATGCCGTTGGACCAGCCGAAAACCGGAGTTTACAAAAAACGCTAGGACAAGGAAAAGGATAGGCATCCGAGGTCCAAAACCGATGAGGCCTCTGCCAGGCCAGTCGCCGGTTCTCAGTGAGGTGCTTTCGCAGCCCCTGGCGGCCGCTACCTCAGAGCCACAGGCCGCTTCTGACTCCCACGTGGAGCCAACTGGGCCTCTGAATACTCAAGGTATTGGACACTCTGAAATCATTCCCTCAGATGGGTCCGGAGCCGCTGAGCAGGCATCTGCTTCTGAGCGTGTCTTCAGACCTACACAACTATATATTAAGCCATCTTCAGCTTCAAAGACTAAAGCAGCTCTAAAGACAAAGAAACAAGTACAGCATTCTCCTGCTCAGACTTCCATGCCTAAAAAACAGATGCTGAAAATGGCCGAAGACCTAATTACTTTGATCAGGGGCTCCCATCCCCCTCCTGATAAGAGGCCTAGGCAAGAGACAGAGTATGATTCTTCTGATCAGGTTTCTATTTCCTCTAATTCCTCTTCTGAACAGGATTACTCCATGCTTCCCTATGAGGATTCTGAAGCTGAAGAATCCATTTCTTCAGCCTCTCCTCCTGAGGATTATTCTTTTGGGGAAACCCTGCATACCATGAGGGAGCATTTCCACTGGGAGAGCCAAGATTATTCTGAATCTAAAAAAAGGCACAGGGACTTTCTTCTACTTCCTCAGCACAGACCCCTTGCTATTCCACCTGTTCTAGACATTGTAGATGATGTATTTTCAGAGTCTAGCCTGTCTCCTGACTCTTTACCCCCTGCACCTGCTAAGCCAGACAGATACTACAGGGTCCCGAATTCTCATAAATTCCTATATAAAAACCCTGCTGCTGACCCAGAAACTATATCTCAGGGTCCCAAAAGGGTCAAAGCTTCCACTGCAGAAAACTCTGTCCCCTTTGATAGGGATTCTAGGGCTCTAGACAGATGGGGTAAAAAAGTCTACACTTCTGCTACCCTGGCTGTAGGGGCTTTAAATTGTCAGTTTCATATGCTTAAATATCAGCAATATTTAATGTCACTGCTTAAACATAAATTGTTTCCAAATACTGAATGTTCAGAGAACAAGGAATTGCAGGATTTATTGCATGCAGCTGAACAAGTGGGAAAGCATACTTTGCAATGTGGTTATGATTCGCTGGAGGCCTCTTGCAGGGCCGCTGTTACAGGTTCTGTTATTAGAAGGCATGCTTGGTTAAAGGAACAGAATCTGCCTGATAATGTTATGCACCATTACGGCATGATACTTTGTTTGGTACTAAAGCAGAAGAGGTGTTGAAAAAAATGGAGGATAAAGCAAAATCCATGCAGACAGTCAAGGATTTCTTACAGGTACAGCCACCCAAGTTTAGCAGGAACTGGCTTTGTAAAAATTGGTCCTTTCCATTGTCAGACAGGCCACAAAGAGGCAGATACATGCAGCACAGAGGCAGATCTCAGCCCCAAGGCTCATACAGGCCTAAAAATGAGGTGCTCCTACCTCCAAAAGCGGAGAAGACAAATCACAGCCTTACAGGAAACAGTCCCAATGACTTTCCTCTACCAGATCCAAGCACTTTTCTTTTGGCAGCCCCCTTAGGGGGGAAAACTAGCACTTTTTTCATCAAATTGGCAAATGGTTACCCAAGACAAATGGGTCCTGAACATAGTGTCCCAAGGCTACAGGTTCCATTTTCACACTCTCCCAAGGGCAAAAGGTATGGCAGAGCTGCCACACAATCAATGGGCAGAGGCACAAAAACAAATTACAGCCCTCATGGACATGAGGTCCATTCAGCAAGTACCACAACAAGAGCAGGGGAAAGGATTTTACTCCAGACTTTTCCTAGTTCCCAGAAAGGACAAAACCTGGAGACCAATACTGGACCTGTCTATACTAAATACGTTTCTGGAAGTTCCAAAATGTTGACTCTACAGCAGCTACTGCCCATGCTGGGCAAGAAGGCTTGGCTCGTAACTTCGGACCTAAAAGAGGCATACCTGCATGTCCCAATCAGACAATCTTTCAGAAGATACCTCAGATTCATAGCTGGCTCAATGCATTACCAATTCTCTGCACTGCCCTTTGGCTAATCTACTGTGCCCAGGGTCTTCACAAAATGCCTGGCACCAGTAATTGCGTTTTGCAGACAAAAAGGAATTCAAATATATCCCTACTTGGACGACTGCCTAATTCAAGCAGAGAACAAAGACATTCTTCTACAGCATCTGGCGTTTGTAAAAAGATTACTAATTGGCCTAGGGTACACAGTAAACGAAAAGAAATCAAAACTAGCGCCCTCTCAAAAGGTAATATTCCTAGGTGCAAGCTTAAATACAACTGCCCAGATGGCTTATCTCACGCCAGACAAACAAAGGCATCTGACTACTTACTTCAAGAAATTAGCAACAAAAACCCACTTATCTGCAAGGAAAATCATGCAGGCCTTAGGTTTTATGGCATCCTGCATTCTACTAATTCCATATGCCAGACTGCATATGAGAAAACTACAATGGTATCTAAAAAGTGTTTGGACTCAGCATTGCCACAGCCTGGAGACAGTAATTGCACTCATTCTCTGCCTGCAACAGGAGTTTCGATGGTGGGCAGAAGCCTGTCACCACAACAAGGGTCTGCCATTCAGTCTACCCACAGCCAGACAGACACTGACAATGGATGCATCAGATTATACGTGGGGGGCCCATATGGCAGGAAAATGTATTCAGGGCACATGGCCTGCACACCAGATGCATCTTCACATCAATCAAAAAGAGATGCTAGCTGTTCAAAATGCCCTGACAGCTTTCAAGGACCTGCTTCATCCAGGACAGTTACTCATAGATAGACGACACTACGGTCATGTGGTACATAAACAAGCAGGGGGGTACACATTCCTACCCCCTCTGCAGACAAGCAATTACTTTATGGGATACAACATTGGCTTTTCAAGTTCACCTGCAAGCACAATTACTGCCAGGAAAAACAAATACTCTGGCAGACTAACTAAGCAGAAACCTCATGGATCCCCACGAATGGAAACTGGATCCACAAGTCTTCAGCATGATAATAAGGAAATGGGGATGCCCAGACATAGATCTATTTGCCACACCTCACAACTGCCAATTGCAGAGATTTTGCACAAGGATTTATCACAAGCAAGCATGGAAAGTGGCTACCTATCCTTCAGCTGGAAAAATCTAACAGTATATGCCTTTCCTCCACTGCCTCTTCTTCCCAGGGTACTCCTAAAGGTCAGACAAGAGAAGGCAAAAATTATACTGATTGCACCAGACTGGCCGCGCCAGCACTGGAACCCAATCCAAAAGAGCTTGTCTCAAGGTCCAGCATGGATATTGCCTCAAACTTCTCACTTGCTGACCCAACAAAACAATCAGATCCTGCACAGCTAACTCAGGACCTTAAATCTGGCAGCATGGCGGATAATGCAGCCATTCAGAACACTCCTCTTTCCAAAGCTGTTTTGGATGTTATCTTGGAGGCCCAGTACCAGAAAATCTTATGCAGAGAAATGGAAGAGATTCTGTGCTTGGGACCAGGAACAAGGCATTGACACGTGTGTACCAAATATCCCTCAGATTTTACAATACCCAACTGAAATGCTGAACAAAGGCCTTTCTTTTTCATCAATTAAGATTCACGCCTCTGCCGTTTCAGCCCATTGCAATGCGGAACCCACCTATCTTTTCTCATCCTTTAATAAGGCAGTACCTCAGAGGGGCCAAAAACAGTAGGCCTCCAAGGAGAGCACCAATTCCGGCCTGGGACCTCAATTATGTTTTGGAAAAACTCACACTGCCTCCTTTCGAGCCAGCATCAACAGCAGATATAAAATTCTTAACCTGGAAAACAGCTCTGCTCCTAGCAATAACCTCTGCAAGGCGAGTCTCGGAGTTACAAGCACTCATGGCTGTGGAACTTTCCATCATTTTTCATCCAGACAGGTTTCTCTGAGGACAAACCCCACATTTATGCCTAAGGTGGTGTCCAGTGTGGCCCTCAACCAAACCATTCACTTGCCTACCTTTTATCCAAATCCACAGAACAAGGGTGAGAAAATTCTGCATTCTTTGGGCATACACAGGCAGCTACGCTTCTACTTGGACAGAACTAAAGCTTTCAGAAACACTGAGCAACTTTGTGTCATATGCTGTGGGATCACAAGGAAAGGCCATCTCAAAACAGACTATTTCTAAATGGATAGGCCATTGTATTCGTTTCTGCTATTCTCAACATGGCAAATCAGTGCCTAAGGGCATTAGGCCTCATTCCACCAGAGCAGCAGCCACTTCAGCAGCCTTCCTCTGAGGAGTACCAACCAAAGATATCTTAGAGGCTGCAACCTGGAGTTCAGTGCACACCTTCACAAAGCACTACCACTTACCTCTTTACTCTAAGTCCAGAGCAGGCTTTGTCACTGCAGTCCTGCAGGGCCTCGTAGCCTCTCCTAATCCTATTTAGCCCAGCCACCCATCCTCAGCTTTGGGATTCAACCCAAGAGTAATGACTGCAACAGTGAACCACGATGAACATAGTACAGTTGTGTACCTACCATAAATGTAGATGTTCGAGTGTATTCACTGTTGCAGTCCAGGTTACCCACCCACCATCCCCCTTGTCTTTGCTGGGACTTTTCTACACTTCTCTCTCCTATACAACCTATGTGGTGTATTTGCTTGTAGATGAAGGAAATGTTATTTTTGTGCATGCATTTCTTATTGGTATATTTTTTTTCAAACTCCCAATTTGGGGGCACCTGACATCTGAGGCAAGAAAAACTGAAGAAAATGGCGTCGGCTGCATCTTTTATACCCCTGGCACACTGACGTCAGGGAAGAGGCGACAGCAACCGACGCCGGACCTAGACTTTGGAATTCTGGCCGACTGAGGGTAGCCTGCCAGCAGGATAACCCATGAGTAATGACTGCAACAGTGAATACACTCGAACATCTACATTTATGGTAGGTACACAACTGTATTCTCTGATTTTTGTTCACCCTCTCTCCCTCTTGGTATCCTGTTTTTATATTTGGAGGCTTTGCAGTTGCCCACTCCTACTGTAAATTTGATCTGGGACACTCCTCCCAGTCTAGCGTCATTACCTCATTCTACCTATTCCAGGGAGAACATTTGAGAAGGCCAACCCAGTTCGCTTCTGCTCCTCTCTTCCCCTTTCCACTTTACAAAAAATATATATATTTTCTAAGCTGGTTTCCTGCTTTTCCTGTAAGTTGTCTAGTTCAGATACAGATTTGCTGTATCCAGGACTGTTTGTAAGCTTCTTAGCCCCCAAGTCTTTCTGTGTTGGAGGGAAGCCTTCTAGCCTAATTTTGTTTCTTAGAACTAGCCAGTTTTCTAGTTTCGGTACTCAAATCTGTTTCTTTGAGCTCGGCACTTGTTCATTGTAAGCACTAAATAAGCTGCAAATTACTACAGCACTCTGTTTTCCTCTAGACAAGTGAGGAAAGTTGTTTTTAGTACTTAATAAATAAGCTGGGCAATGCAGCAATTGCCTCATGTACACAGACAACCCTCTCCTCCTACCACCCAACACTACAACGTGTGAGAGATGCACTTATATAACCAAACTGGAATCAAAGCTCTCTTCACCCAAGACTGGACTAGACAGTCAAGAGGAGAAGGTAAACACTTACACCACACCACACTCATCACATAGTCCCTCAAAACCTACACCACCAAAACACATGCATAAAAACACAAAACACACACCTACATTCGCAGAGTTTCTCAAAAAAAAAAAAAATTTACCCAAGCAACAAGGACCTCCAAAGCAGAAAAGCAAGCAACCTCCACACCCCCAACATAACCCAAATGACACTTAGCCCACAAACTCAGTGTGCCACTCACCCACAGCCCATAAGGCATAACAACGTACCCAACACTCTAGTCATAGGTGACTCTATAGTCAGGTACACTGATTTTCCTCACCAGGCTAAACAAGGAGAAAGCTACTGTCAGCTGCCTGTCAGGTGCCAGGATCTGCCACATAATGCATGCACTCAGGTCACTCCACAGCAAGTACAAATATGACTCTGTCATTGTCCATGTTGGTGTGAATGACCTGAGATGTACCTCCCTGGACTACATGAAAAGAGACATGGAGGAGCTTTCTGATCTTGTAGCCCAGGCAGGTATGACCCTAGCCCTGAGTAGCATTCTGCCATCACCCCGAATGATATCACAGT
Organism: Protopterus annectens; assembly: GCF_019279795.1. Taxonomy (NCBI): domain Eukaryota; kingdom Metazoa; phylum Chordata; order Ceratodontiformes; family Protopteridae; genus Protopterus; species Protopterus annectens. Next base: position 766,772,057 of record NC_056734.1, on the reverse strand, counting down.
ACAAGGACAAAATGATTGACTTCAACAATTGGCTAAGCTTCTGGTGTCATTCTAAGGGGATCCATTATCTGTCTGCCTGGGATGATATGACCAACAAACCATGATGCTTTGCCAGAGATGGCCCGCACCTGTTGCCCTTGCGATTCCGGATACTGTCTAAGGCTCTTGCCACCCCTATAGTGCCTTTTTTAGGCAAGAGTCAAATGACAAATTCACCACCGTAACAGGTACAAGCAAGCAGAATCTGAGGGTAATGCTACATAATGCTAGAAGTCTAACCCTCAAAATGCATTCACTCGAGGTACTCCTTAAAATGGCGAACATTGACATCTGTGCAGTGATAGAGACCTGATTCAAGGCTCCAGATAGCACCCCTGCATTACCAGGCTATAATTCATACCACATCTTTCGGCCACATAACCTGGACCGAAGCACTAAAGGCAGAGGCGTATCCATATTCATTAAGGATATCCACACCTCCAGGCTAGTTACTCAGCATAATGCATCTGAGATTATCCAAGTGCAACTAACTCTGGGCAAGACCACAATGCAAATTGTAGCTTGCTACAGATCCCCCACAATGCCCCAGGATTCCCACTACTCATTTCTTGATACACTGGAAAATATTAGGGTACAACCTAACACCCTAATAATGGGAGATTTCAACTACCCCAGCATTAACTGGGAAAACTACTCAAGTACCAACTCTTGTGCTCAACGTTTTCTGGAATTTATAAATTCCAATGCCTTGGATTAACTTATCCATACCCCCACCAGGGGCAGCAATATCCCAGACCTGGTCATTACCAACATGGGCAACTGGTGTTACACACCAGAGGTCAATTCCTCATTGGTCAGATCCGACCACAAGCAAATCACCCTAGACATCCACATCCTACCCCTACCCCCCATTAGGGAAGTCACCGTAAAAAATTTCTGCAAAGCCAACTTCACTCTTCTTAAGACAGAAGTGGTAAACATCACGACACCCATGCTGACGGACAATAGAGATACGACTGCTGAATCCTGTACAGTTGCACTTTATAAGCACTTACACGAGTGCATGGATCGTGCAGTCCCTAACAGAACCAAGATGCTATCCTCCAAAATAAAAGGAAGCCAATCTGGTTGGTCCGCTGCTATAAACCAACTGTACAACAGATTAAAGAAACTGTTGCAAAAAAGAGTAAAATCCCATGATTGGAGGAACTCCGTGGTCAGCCTCAGTAAGAAGCTGAGATCCCTCATACAATCCTCCTAACCTAGTTACGAAAACAAAACCGCCACTGATTCTAAAGACAACTACAAAGCATTTTATAGCTATGTCAAGAATCTCAATGGCAACACTCAGATCTGCTCTGAGCTACAGCACAATGGCACTAAATATACAGAACCAACTGATATTGCCAACATCCTGGCAGATAGGTTCAGTGCTAACTTTACCCCTCTCTCATCCCTTAAAGGGCCCATCTCTATACCGGAAGAATACAAAGTACCTGTAATCACGGCTGCACAGGTAAAAAACACAGACTCCAAACCCAAGAACACAGCATCCATGGGACCTGACAACATCCCAGGCTGCGTTCTACATGAAATACAGAATGAACTGGCACCCCACCTAAGTACCATGTTCAATCATAGCCTCACCTCAGGCTTTGTGCCCACTGAATTGGGCACAGCAATGGTTATCCCACTCCACAAAGGAAGAGTCACCATGGACCCCAGGAACTACCACCCCATTAGCCTGACAAGCCTGGTCTGCAAGGCTATGGAATGTATCATCATGGAACTTTTATTGGTAATCTCCAAACTCTGGACCTTACCCAGTTCGGGTTTGTAAAAGGCAGATCATGTCTCCTAAACCTGATAGACTTCTTTGAAGCGGTCACCAAAGCCGTAGATGAGGATAAGGTGGATCACACAGCCTATCTAGATCTCGCCAAGGCTTTTGACACCATCCCCCACTCTGGAATTATAGACAAACTCACTAAACTAGGTATAAATCCCTATGTCACAAGATGGGTTGCCAACTGGCTCACTGACAGAACCCACACTGTGAACGTAGCAGACTCTAAATCCAAATTCAGACCAGTGACAAGTGGAGTACCACAGGGTTCAATCCTAGGTCCTTTCCATTTTGGTATCTACTTCTCTGAAGTACAGGCTAACACAGAAGGTCTTTGGCTAACAAAGTTCGCAGATGACTGCAAACTAGAAGCCATAATCAAAACTCCTAACGATGTGAACATCCTACAAAATGGCCTCAGTGAGGCAGATGCCTGGTGTCAAAGCCATGGCCTCAAGCTCAATGCCAAAAAGTGCATTGTCATCCCTTTTGGTAAAAACTCTGTACCCATGAACTACCACATAGGTGGTAGTCTATTTAACACTGAAAGTGTGATAAGAGACCTTGGGACACAGGTGGACAGTAGTCTCTCCTTTGATAATCACATTGCCACAGTAGTCAGGAAATCCTATGTGGCACACCTCATCACAAATGGATTCTCATCCAGGAAAAAAGAGGTCATTGTTCCCCTCTACTCATCACTCATTAGACCCATTATAGAGTACAGCGCCCCTTTTGGTATGTACCTCACAGGACATCTACAACAACTGTAAAGGCCTCAGAAATACCTCACAAAGAGGATTACTGGCCTCAAAAAGATGCCCTACGCAGACAGTCTCAAAAAAACTCCAGCTTTACTCTGTTTCAAATCGCCTACTCAGAGGCGATCTCTGCCTAACATACAAAGCTATGTCAAACCCAGAGCTGTTGGACATGCTCCACATAAAGAAATCCCAATCCCACCGAGCTACACGCTCTAGGGACCTAAACCTTGTCACCACAATAAACAGAACATGCTGGAGGGATAGATTCCTGTCCTAGAGACTTCCCATACTCTGGGACAAACTACCTAGCTATATCAAACAAAGCTCCTCATTAGCACTCTTCAAGAAAAATCTTGATGTTTGGATGGGAGATAGGAAATTCACCCCCGGGGATCTCTTCTGTGGCTCTGCTTAGACAGGGGAACAGGAAAATAATTTTCTTGGTTGGCGAAAGCCAGGGTACCGTTTGGCTAGGCTTATATAGGCCCTAGGGCCAATAGCCTAGTACCTACCTATGAAACTTGCCTCTGTCTCCTAATCCTCTCTGATCTCCTCAGGTCAGGGAATTCTACTGGTTTTTCTAAGTCATGCCCTTCTTCATGATTGCTGAAATTGCCCTTTTGCTCATTATACCGTCCCGTCCCCCTACATCCTTATCACCCGAAAATAATCCATCGCCTATATTAGAAAGGTTAGTCTGGTAATTCCTAAACACATTCTTTTTGGGCTTGGGGCAACATATTTTGTCCCTATATTAAGCAATATCACCGTCCAATTTCTTACAGTTCCTTATATATATAAATTTACACTTGTCCTCAATTTTGTCCTTCATATTGTAATATTTGTCCTTTTCTTCTTCCACAGTGAAAAGTAAATCAGTAATGATCAAATTATTTACTACTTTGATTTCTATAAGCAATTTCCCTGTTTCCCTTTCATTCTGTGTTTCAGTGAATTGTGTTTTCAGTTAATTGTGCACAGTCTAATATTCTTTCAGTGAATAGTCCTAGACCCACATATACGTGTGTGTGTGTGTGTGTGTATATATATATATATATATATATATATATATATATATATATATATATATATATATATACACACACACACACACACACACATATATATATATATATATATATATATATATATATATATATATATATATATATATATAGGTCCATATTATTCCATTGACAATTAATTTCATTGAAACTCAAATGCTCGACTCTGAAAAATCATTTGATGAAAATTCATTTAATAAAATCTCATTTGATAGAAAAGTGCAGAAGTCTAAAGAAAATAGCTGATGTTATTTCTCATCTTAGGAGTTATTATGGAAGTGAGTCTAGCAGAGTATTTATTGAGCAGAGATCCTTTGAGGCAAACCATTGAAGTATAACTTATGACTAGCCATGCAGTCATTAAATTAATTGAAACCAAAAATAAATCATTTTTGCTCTGTTTTGCAAAAAGGCAAGCCTTTTTGTACTCTCATAATTACTTTTTATATACCAATTCTGAAATTACTATCCATGATCCAAGATCACCCTCTATATACTGGCCTCATCAAAAGTATACTGCATCATTAGTTTTCACACAGACTACAACTGTCACCTGCTATCGTCTATTTCATGTGCAATGACCACAGCTAATAAATATAACACCAAGCACTGATTCTGTGCTATACCTTACAATTCAGTAGCATAAAATGCGTCAGGAAATGAAAGAGCATTTCTATCCAAAAGCAGATACATGAAATAACCCTATACCTACTACACTCGGACATTATAGTTTGCAGTTGACAGTGCCTATTCTAATTAAATATGCTACTATTCCAAATCGATTATATAAAACGCTATGAAATATAGTCCACCCCATAAATACAGGTTTGGGTGAAATAACTAAAATATCAAGTGGACTCTATGCTGGGAACACAATTATTTGACATGTAGTTCAATTCACAAGCATCTAAATCCTTGAAATGTTGCTAAGCAAAACACACACACACACACACACACACACTACTCTGAGAAACAGAGACAAAAATATTTTGTGTTGGAGGCAAGCCGTCCTGCATTCCATCCATCTACTTCATTAACTCCGACATTGCACAAGGTTGCAGACAAGGTAGAAAGTGATCAAAATGCATCAGACATTCTCACTGCTTTCTAGCAAAATTGCCATGAAAAGATGCTGACAAGCTACCATTGGTAACATCCCGAGGGTTCATCTGGCTGCCAGCAAACAGTAAGTTTCCCATTAGTGATGCAGAGTACGATGTGCACTGCATACAACAGATACTATAGCTTAATAGGAACAGAAGTTCTTTAGGTGGTTCAGTCTTTTATTTTTGTAACTCAGCAGACTGTATGTTTATTCTTTTCCTGTCAGGTAAGTACTTTAATAAGTTATGGTGTTTTTGTTGGGTTTCGTCGTTGTTATTATTATTATTACTATTTTACTTCTGTTTAACATTTTTTATGCATTTTACGTTTATTCTTTTGTTTTCTTTATTTTCCTCTGATGTTCTTCATCTCACATTACTGCAGTCCTTACACTTGGGTAGTCCGCTGTCCTCGGTCGGCCCGAATATCAAAGTATTAGGCTGACGTAGGTCAAGGCGCTTAAGACTGACATCAGGACGTCAGGGTACAAATGCGCATGACCGACGTCATATCCTCAGTCTTTTTTGCCGCATGGTCCGATGCAGAGTGCCGTTCAGCGTTCTGAAATTTTTCGAATTCGGAGTTTCAGACCGAGTCAAAGTTGGCTAAGTACCCCGTTGGGGAATATTTTAGTTTTTTCTTGCCTCAGTGGTTTACCGGATGTCAGAAAAAGTGAATAACTGTATTTCTTGTGGGAAGCAGATACCGCATAGGGACTATCATACTTTGTGTATTCCTTGTTTGGGGCCTGAGCACGACGTTGTTGGGTGTCGCTTTTGTGCTAGGTTCAATAAGCGCACTATTAAGCGAAGGTTAGATTGTGCCAGGTTGGTCTTCGGAAGCGGTGCAATTACAATATGCCGCCGGATGCTCCGCCCGCTTCTTCAAGAAGCGCAAAGACAAAGCAGCTAAGCCCAGGCAAGAAGAGTCGTCCGTACCGGACGCCGGTTCTTTAGAGGCGTCAGTGGAACCGGTGGTTCCACCGCGGCTTCTCTGGAGTCCCAGGGGGAGACTTTGATATTGCAGGATGTGGCCTCTCAGGAGGCAGGTCAGGCTGAAGGGGCTTCTCAAGTTACTGTACTCCCCTCCCTTCCTAGGGTGATTAGGCCCTCTCCTTCTGTTTCCAAGGCTTCTCCCAGAGGCAGGCCAGGTTTAGCTTCTGTTGGTGTCACTCCTAGTTCTTCAGGATCTGTGCCCAAGAAGCACATGCTTAAAATGGCAGAAGATTTAATTACTTTGATTAGAGGTTCTTTGCCCCCTCCTGATAAGAGGCCTAGGGTGGAACCAGAGTTGGGGAGTTTTGAGCAGGCTTCGGATGTTTCAGAGTCTTCGGCTGAAGACTTGCAGGAGTACTCTCCTTATTCTGATTCTGATGCAGATGATTCCACTCCTGCTTCTCCTCCAGAGGATTTTTCTTTTTCAGAGACCCTTCATTCCATGAGGGAACATTTTAAGTGGGAAGGTCAGGACTTCTCTGATTCCAGGAAAAGGCTTAGGGAATTTTTGCTTTTACCCCAGCATAGGCCTTTGGCTATACCACCTGTTCTGGATGTTGTGGAAGATGTGTTTGCAGAGGCTTCACTTAATCCTGATTCTTTGCCTCCTGCTCCTGTTAAACCGGATAGGTATTACAGGGTGCCTGAGGCTCATAAATATCTTTATAAGAGTCCTAGGGCGGACCCAGAGACTGTTAGTCAGGGACCTAAGGGTGTCGAGGCTTCTGTTGTGAAAAATCCGGTTCCTCCAGATAAAGAGGCCAGAGCTTTGGATAGATGGGGAAAGAAAGTCTATACTTCTTCCACCTTAGCTATGAGGGCTTTGAATTGCCAGTTTCACATGTTGAAATATCAAAATTATCTTCTTTCTCAATTGAAGTCTAAGGTAGATGCTCTGGCGGAAGGCATTGAGTGTAAAGAATTACAAGATTTGGTACATGTCTCTGAACAGGTGGGTAAGCATTCTTTACAATGTGGGTTTGATGCTGTACAGGCCTCGTCTAGGGTGGCTGCCACTGGGTCAGTTCTTCGCAGGCACGCCTGGCTGAGGGATCAGAATTTATCTGACCATGTTAAGACAAGGATTTTGGATGCTCCTTTACAGTCTGATGTGTTGTTTGGTTCTCCTGTGGAGTCAGTCTTGAAGAAAATGGAAGACAAGGCTAAGTCTATGCAGACTGTTAAAGATTTTTTGCAAGTTCAGCCTCCGAAGTTTAGTAGGAATTGGCCTGCTAAGGGGTGGACGTACCCTTCTTATGATTCACAGTCTAGGGGTAGATCTAGACGTGGTAGGGGCAGAACTCAGAGCTCCTTCAGACCTAGAACAGGGAGTTCACCTGCACAATCTTCGGGTGAGGGTAGGGGCCAGTCCTTTCGTAAACAGGCCCAATGACCTACCTTTTCAGCTGCCAGATCCTTCTTGCCTGGCAGCACCTTTGGGAGGAAGGTTGGCACTCTTCAAGGAAAATTGGAGTTTGATTACCCAAGACAGATGGGTATTGGATATCATACACCAAGGTTACAGGTTTTATTTCCATACCTTGCCTCCTTTCAAAGGCATGCCGGACGTTCCTCCTCAGCAAAGACTAGAGGCTCACAAACAAATTTCTCTGCTGCTTCAAATAGGGGCCATACAACCGGTCCCTCTGCCAGAAGTGGGCCAAGGATTTTATTCTCGCCTGTTCCTAGTACCAAAGAAGGGGAACACGTGGAGACCAGTTCTGGATTTATCTATCCTCAACACTTACCTGGACATTCCCAAGTTCAAAATGTTGACGTTACAACAGCTTTTACCTCTGCTGGGCAAAGATCACTGGATGGCGACTCTGGATCTCAAGGAGGCTTATCTTCATGTTCCTATCAGGCTAAGTTGCAGGAAGTATCTGCGTTTTCGTGCTGGGACTTCTCATTATCAGTTCTCTGCATTGCCCTTTGGCTTATCTACTGCGCCCAGAGTGTTCACGAAGGTTCTGGCTCCAGTGATAGCTTTCTTCAGGCTAAAAGGAATACAGATTTATCCTTATTTGGACGATTGCCTGATTCTGGCCCAAGGAAAGGACGAACTTCTTCATCATTTACAGTATGTGATAGCAGTGCTAAGATGCCTGGGGTATTCTGTGAACGAAATAAAGTCCAGTCTAGTACCCTCTCAGGACATGTACTTTCTGGGTGTGAGACTGAATACAGCATCCCAGATGGCCTTTTTGACCCCGGACAAACAAAAGAATCTTTCTCTTTACTTCCATCAATTGTATCATCAGTCCAGGCTGACTGCAAGGACAGTCCTTCAAGCCTTGGGGTTCATGGCATCTTGTATTCTGGTGCTTCCCAATGCCAAACTGCATATGAGGAAGCTACAATGGTATCTCAAAATGTATGGACACAGCACTGCCAAGATATGGACACTGTCATTCAGATAATACCTTGCATTCAAAAGGAATTTTTGTGGTGGGCTCAGGAATGTCACCTAAACAAGGGACTCTCTGTGACCCGGCCAGAGGCGAGTCAGATTCTAACGACAGATGCCTCAGACAAAGCTTGGGGAGCTCATCTAAATGGAAAGTGGGTACAAGACACGTGGCCTGCCAGACTTCAACATCTACATATCAACTTGAAGGAGATGTTAGCAGTCCAATTTGCATTAATAGCTTTCAAGGATTTACTTCTTCCAGGGCAGGTGTTGGTTCTAACAGACAACACAACTGTCATGTGGTACATCAACAAGCAAGGGGGAACACATTCTTATCCTCTATGCAGACAAGCAATGATTTTGTGGGAGACTGCTCTCAGTTTACAGCTAACTCTTCAGGCAAGGTTTCTGCCGGGAGCACAGAACTCCTTAGCAGATGTGTTGAGCAGACAAATTATGGATCCCCACGAGTGGAAATTGGATCCTCATGTATTTCAGAAATTGACAGTGTTATGGGGAACTCCAGACATAGATCTGTTCGCTTCTCCACTAAACTACCAGTTGCCAAAGTTTTGCACAAAAAGGTTTCATCCCACAGCTTGGAAAGTGGATGCTCTTTCATTCAATTGGAGCAAGCTTCATGTTTATGCCTTTCCACCTCTGCCTCTCCTCCCAAAGGTACTCCTGAAGGTCAGACAGGACAAGCCAAAGATGATTTTAATAGCTCCAGATTGGCCTCGACAGCACTGGTACCCATTACTGAGAAGTCTGGTACGGGAGCCTCCATGGCCTTTACCTTCGATTCCTCACCTGCTGTCTCAGGAGAACAGTCATTTACTCAATGTCAAACTTCACTCTCTTCACCTAACAGCTTGGCATATTCTGTTTTGAACCCTGGAGGGTCTCAGCTTCCACAGCAAGTTTTGAATGTTATTTTGGAGGCCAGAAGGCCTAGTACAAGGAAAGTGTACGCAGATAAATGGAAGAGATTTTTATTTTGGAGTACAGCAAAGGAATTTGATGTTTCTGAGCCTAATTTAAGTGTGGCTCTTCAATATCTTACTGAATTACTGGACAAAGGTTTGTCCTTTTCTTCTATTAAGGTTCATGCTGCAGCAATTTCTGCTCACTATGACTGTGACCCACCATTGTTTTCTCATCCTTTGTTTAAGCAATTCCTTAGAGGGGCAAAGAATATAAGACCCCCACGTAGAGCTCCTACTCCTGCTTGGGATCTCAATTTTGTGTTTGAAAAACTCACTCTACAACCTTTTGAGCCTGCAGCTACTGCCGAGTTGAAATATTTATCATTGAAGACTGCTTTTTTGTTGGCCATTACCTCTGCAAGAAGGGTTTCTGAATTACAGGCCCTTATGGCGGTTGAGCCTTTCTTAATTTTCCATAAGGATAGGGTATCTTTGCGTACTAATCCTTCCTTTATGCCTAAAGTGGTTTCTAGTGTGGCTTTAAACCAAACTATTCATTTGCCTACTTTTTATGCAAACCCCCAAAATAAAGGGGAGAAGATTTTGCACACTTTGGATGTACACAGGCAGTTGCGATATTATTTGAGCAGAACTAAAGGGTTCAGGCGGTCTCAGCAGTTATTTGTTTCATTTGCTTTGGGTTCTCAGGGCAAGCCTGTGTCAAAACAAACTATTTCTAAGTGGATTGGGTTTTGTATTGCTTTCTGTTATTCCCATCATGGTAAGGAGATTCCAGCTGGGATTAGGCCTCATTCCACTAGGGCTACTGCCACTTCTACAGCTTTTTAAGGGGTGGCAACTAAAGATATTTTGGAGGCAGCTACTTGGAGTTCAGTGCATACTTTCTCTAAGCATTATCACCTTCCACTTTACTCTAAATCTAGGGCTGGTTTTGCCACTGCAGTTTTACAGGGCATTTTGGCAGCTCCTACTGCTTTATAGTTTTGCCATCCTCCCTTACCTCTGCTTTGGGATTCTACCCAAGTGTAAGGACTGCAGCAATGTGAGATGAAGAACATAGTACAGTTTTGTACCTACCATAAATGTAGATGTTCGAAGATCCACATTGCTGCAGTCCAATTTACCCTCCCTCCTTCCCCTCTGTAGTTAGAGGCGGTTGTGTGGGTTGGGTTGTAAATATTGTAGATATTGTACATATGATTGGTGCAAGGGTGGTTGGTTGTTTTTTGCTGTCTTTTGGTTTTGACCTTTTTCTTTAGGGTCTTCTGACATCTGGGGCAAGAAAAGACTGAGGATATGACGTGGGTCATGCGCATTTGTACCCTGACGTCCTGATGTCAGTCTTAAGCGCCTTGACCGACGTCAGCCTAATACTTTGATATTCGGGCCGACCGAGGACAGCGGACTACCCAAGTGTAAGGACTGCAGCAATGTGGATCTTCGAACATCTACATTTATGGTAGGTACAAAACTGTACTTTTTATTGCTTGTATGTACTTGTTTTTTCAAAGATTGTTTATTTTATTCATTGCTATTTTGCAAAAGTTTGCTTGTCACTTTTTTCTTTTCTTTCACTAAGTTTTAGATTTTTTCATTGCTTGAAGGATTTTTTTGCTGTAATTTGTCTTCATTTCTTTCATACTTGTGTATTTTGTATCTGTTTATTCTTTGCTTAGGCTCTTTGGACCTTTGTTATGCAGCTGCAAAACTCATAATTAGCTATGGTTGACAATGAATATTATATATGAATGTTGAAATGATACAATGAATTTGGTAGTTTTATAAATGCGTCAATGCCTCTTTGTAGGGAAGTTGCTTTTTATGATAGGTGTTGTGACATTCATGGCATCCATATAATTGATATGTAAATTTACTAATTCCCACATTTTTTACAGTTTGGAGGTCATTGTGTACAATGAAATTTTAGTCATACTTTATACATATCCATGGATTTGTCTTTTAAGGCCAGTATTTAAAGGGCCTCAAATGTAGGTCTCAGAATTTTGACAGGAACCTAAATTCTTTGTATTTTGTGTTTTCCTTGTTTGTTTCTCATATTTATTCATTGTGGCAGGAATTATATAGTGTCTTGTGCTTTTGCAGTGTTTATCTAAAAGTTTGTGTGTTTTTGCAGTGGTATGCTGTATAGTTTATTGATGTGCTCTTATATAAGTGTTGATATTGGTTGTTGTGGTCTTTGCTGTTGTGTAATTTTTGATATTTTATTTGCATATGTATTTTATTAATGTTTTATTGATGTTAGTTTTACAGTTCTTTTAGATTTTATATGAGATGCAGGCATGGTGGCACAGTATGCGTAGAGCGTATCAATCAACAGCAGTCTGTATAACACACAAATACACTAATACGCTAGCTGCGTACAGATAGAGTTACCAGTTAGTCAGTATCACCGTAAAAAGCAAAAGTATACCAAGTACTGTATCAGGCTTCCATGGAACAATGGCTTGAAAACTCTTCAGCACCTCAAGCGTTCAACGGGACATATCCAAAGTCGTATAACAAAGAAAGCAAGTAAATGCAATGCAGGCTTGTTATTCAACGCCAGTATGCAAGTCAGTGCATACAAAAATAAGCTATCTGCTTGTAGATGGAGTCAACAGTTAATTCAAATAAAGTACCTGATTCAAGAGCAAAACTTCAGAGGAACAATAGCTTGGAAACCTTCAATGACAAACCAAGCGTTCAACAGAGTATATCCAAGGTAGTTTATTCATATAAAAATCGGCAAGCGCTTTCAACTAGGTCTTCATCAGGCCGTTAAACAATTTAGACTGACAAAGCACTCATATTTATAACAAAACATCACAGTAGCAACGATGTCATTTCCTGTTAAAATTTTAAACTGACAGAGCATCACAGTAATGGAAATGCCATTTCCTGTTACTACTAATTCAAAGTCTAAAAACATTTTAAATAGAAAATATATATAAAAAGGTATATATAAAAAGATATGTAGTGATAGTTGCACGCAAAAGCTGACTGTATGTAGTTCCAAGACAAAACACTGTCATTGTACAAAAAACATATAATTGCATACACAATAAAATAAAATTACTGCTAAGAAATGTATCTAATTTATTAAAATTATTGTTAGTGAAAGCACTTATGCATTAGAAATCCATTCAAGATGCCACAATAAATAAAAAACTACTAATATTTGTATCATGGTGTAAACTCTCATGAAGTCAGAAATTTACCATCAAACATTATCACTAAAATATATATATATGAAAAGCATATATATATATATTGATTTACACATCTAGTAGGAAATATCTAATATGTTAAAAATATTATTATTAAGAACAATTCAACCCACCACAGTAGATGGAAACGAACTAACATTGATGTCATGATGTAAAAGTCTCAAGAAGTCAGAAATTTACCACCAAAAAGTGTCACTGAATTATATATAAAAAATGTGTAAAATGATCCACATATCTATGGGGTCATTGCCTACACTAAGTACATATATATAAAGATATATATATAAAAATATATATGTAAAAGGCCTCATAAACACTGACACTATATACACTAATGATACATCCACACAATGTGCAATAATATAGGTTAAAATACCATAAATTGTTGTGACATGACATCATTATATAGTAATATAATGTTACCATACATAACCTGCTACATAATAGGATGGCAGTACATAGCAATCCAAATATTCACAAATAGCTGCGTCATTTATAAATTGTGAGTGATGAAAAATACTCACTATTTTTGTATTTATATTTTATTTAAGTTTCCTGGCTTTAAGTATGGGTTTAATAGAGACCCTATCATTAATGCCAGGGCTGCGATCAGCTCTAAACCTAATAATCCATTTGGCTTCCATTTGTTCAGTAAGATTACTCAAGTCCCCTCTCCTTATCCCCGGTTTGTTAACATAGATAACTTGGAATAGAAACTTATGTTCTATTGATGTGTTATTTACATGTTTAGAGAGGGCATTGGATGTGCAGGATATCCTAATCTTATATATATGTTCTCTTATCCTCTCTTTAAACTTACGGTCAGTCTTGCCCACATAAAGTGCTGGGCAAGATTGACATGTAGCCAGGTACACGACATGTTTAGAGTTGCATGTTGCTGACATGGTGAATGTAAAAAGCTGCCCTGTGACAGGATGTGTAAAAGTATTACATTCTTTCACATATTTACATTGATTACATTTCTGACACTTTCTAGTAGCCCCATCTAGACTATCTGACATTATATTTCCAACTCTATTCGGACCACAGAGCATCCTATGCAGATTCAATTTGTTTCTATAAGAAAACTTGGGGCCTCATCTATTATACTAGAAATCATAGGGTCTGTTAGTAGGACATCCCAATGTTTCCTGTAAATATCCTTGATATTATTGATGTCTTGTGTATAATGTAGAGGGATTCTGATATTATTACTAGCTTGTACTGTTCCTGAGATAGCTGACTCATCACTTTGTTTACCAAAATAGGGCTGAGCTCTACCCTCTCTAAGCCTATCTATTCCAGAGAAATTCTCCTCAATCTCTTCATTCGTGTAGCATCTACTGGTAAACTTGGTTCTAAGTCCTTCCATCTCTCTAAGGAACCCAACATCATCAGAATTAAGCCTCGATGCCCGCATGGCTTGGCTCTTTAAAATATTTTTGAAAATATGTTTAGGATGCATACTACTACGATGTAGCAAACTATTTCTGTAGTACTCCTTCCTGTATACTCCAGTATTCAAATTACCATCAGGTAATTTCTCTATGTATACATCCAAATACGGAATAATGTCTCTAGATTTCACCATGGAGAAATTCAAGTAGTCAGTCTCATTATTCATCCTCCTATATAAATCATTCAATTCTTCTTCATTTCCTTCCATATTAGAAAGAGGTCATCTACAAACCGGGTATAACATCCCATCTTGTTCTGAAATTCAGCCATCCGAAAGAGTGAAGTATCTTCCCAGTCAGCCATAATTAAGTTGGCGTAGCTGTTCGCACAGGATGTGCCCATGGCTACGCCATCTTTTTGTATGTATATCATGCCATCAAAGGTAAAGATGTTATTTGTGAGAACTATCTCCATTAGTTCACATAAGACACCAATCCTGCTCGTAGATAGGACCCCGTCCCCTGTCAATCTCCTTTTTAGCCTAATTAATCCGTCTTTGTTTGGTATTACTGTGAACAGGGATTGTACATCAAAAGTTACTAGAATGCTTTCTTGCCCATCATTCACTAGAGTTGTCTGTTCATATAATTTAATAAGGAATTGTTTGGTATCTTTTAATATATGTTTGTATTTGTCCACTATAGGTCTTAGTATTGATTCCAGATATAAGGATATAGGTTCAGTTATCCATCCTTTCCCAGCCACTATAGGCCTCATTGGTGGTTTAGTTCCATCCTTATGTATTTTTGGAATTCCTTGTATAATTGGAATAGTGGGGTATTCAACAAGTAAATATCTAAATAACTCTTCATTAATTCTCTCTTCATCTAGCATCTTGCTCAACCTAGATGCCACCTCAGTTATTATTCTGTCTACTCTATTGGTATTAATCCTTTCATAGAATTTATTATCACTGAGCATCAACAGCATCTGGTCTTTATAGAATTCCATATCCATGACCACTACCGGGCCTCCTTTGTCTGCTGGTCGGATCATAATGTTTTTATCATTTTTAAGTGACCTAAGTGCTGTCCTTTGTCTTGGTCTTAAATTACCAGACCATCTCTTCTTACCATTTCTAATCTCATTCTCGTACAACTCCTGTTCAACCAATTGTGAGTATGCCTCTATCAACGCATGGTTATTAGGTACATATGTACTGGGTTTCCTGAAGGGGTGTGGAAATACTCCCGTACTATTAAAATCAACCTTCAGTTGTAATTCCCGTACAAAAAGTCTCAAATCAATCACATTATCAGTGATGTTACTCCTCGTGGAGGGAATAAACGTTAGACCTTTTTCTAATACACTAAGTTCATCTTCAGTAAGTTCTTTAGTTGATAAATTCCACACTAGGGATTCTTGTTCCCCTGCCAAATCTTTTTTAGTGTAGGTCCTACTTGTACCTGCTCTGCTGGTCTTTTCCTCTGTCTTCCCTGCTTACAGAGCGTCCCTTGATGCCTCCCCCTCTCCATTGATTGGCGATCGGGAAAGGGGTATGTTTACTACCTATTTCACTTACTACATGTGCATCAACTATGTTGGTATTCTCCCACTTTTATCTCTAATGATGTTGCTACTGTTGGTGGTTTCCACATGTTCACAGATATCTATTCTCGTATTAGCTTCTTCGAAAATAGAAATGTTGTGAATGTTACTAATGGGTGATGCACAAGTATCATGGTGCACTATTGCTGTGGTCACTACATTTCTGTTACTTATATCTATCTGGTTATCCATATTCTTAGTAACAGTATCATTTTTATTAAAGCTCACAATACTTGGAATGCACTCATCACCAATCTTGTCTTTATTGTCATTCCTCCCCAACATACATTCATTCTTTTCTAAGCTATTGCCTTGAGAGAGTTTACACCATGATACAAATATTAGTAGTTTTTTATTTATTGTGGCATCTTGAATGGATTTCTAATGCATAAGTGCTTTCACTAACAATAATTTTAATAAATTAGATACATTTCTTAGCAGTAATTTTATTTTATTGTGTATGCAATTATATGTTTTTTGTACAATGACAGTGTTTTGTCTTGGAACTACAAACAGTCAGCTTTTGCGTGCAACTATCACTACATATCTTTTTATATATACCTTTTTTATATATATTTTCTATTTAAAATGTTTTTAGACTTTGAATTAGTAGTAACAGGAAATGGCATTTCCATTACTGTGATGCTCTGTCAGTTTAAAATTTTAACAGGAAATGACATCGTTGCTACTGTGATGTTTTGCTATAAATATGAGTGCTTTGTCAGTCTAAATTGTTTAACGGCCTGATGAAGACCTAGTTGAAAGCGCTTGCCGATTTTTATATGAATAAACTACCTTGGATATACTCTGTTGAACGCTTGGTTTGTCATTGAAGGTTTCCAAGCTATTGTTCCTCTGAAGTTTTGCTCTTGAATCAGGTACTTTATTTGAATTAACTGTTGACTCCATCTACAAGCAGATAGCTTATTTTTGTATGCACTGACTTGCATACTGGCGTTGAATAACAAGCCTGCATTGCATTTACTTGCTTTCTTTGTTATACGACTTTGGATATGTCCCGTTGAACGCTTGAGGTGCTGAAGAGTTTTCAAGCCATTGTTCCATGGAAGCCTGATACAGTACTTGGTATACTTTTGCTTTTTACGGTGATACTGACTAACTGGTAACTCTATCTGTACGCAGCTAGCATATTAGTGTATTTGTGTGTTATACAGACTGCTGTTGATTGATACGCTCTACGCATACTGTGCCACCACGCCTGCATCTCATATATTTTTTCTTTAACTATTTGGAAGCACAGGAGTGTTGGTGAGTGTAACCTTGCAGTTTTTCTTTTAGATTTTAGTTTTTTTAAATTTTGGTAATGTCTATTTTGTACAATTTTGGTGTATAATTGCTTCTAATGCTGTTTGGATTATACTTTTTTCTTACACGAGTGTTGCTTTTTGCCAGTTGTCTATAAGGCTTGTTTTATTTATTTTGTTTTGATGACCAAGTGAGTTGGGACAGTTGAATGATCCTTTTCAGCCTTGGCCTGTTTTCCATTAAAGTCAAAGGTTTTTTTTCATTGTAGTCTGTGGGGGTGTAGATGTGATTACTTATTTCAATGAAGTGATCAACCGATCAACCATTAAGATGTGGATATTTTTAACTACACTTGGTAGTGTATGAAGTGTATGTATTTTTTATATATATACAGACACACATCACACACACACACACATGTGTGTATAGCTTCTTGTGTCTGAACTACTTTTGTTGAGGGTAGTTTGTGGTGTACAGTTTGTCAAGTGCCGCTTTAATAGTATTCTGCCTTAACTGCTGATCTGAATAGCATTTAATACAGATGAGACAAAGATGGAATGGTGAAGCAACAATATGACTACACGACAAATTATGAGGGGTTTGTGGGTCTAAGGACCCAGCTGGAGTGACACCATTCATAATGCCTTTTACAATGCAAAAGGATTTATGTAGGGTCAATGCAGACTGGCGAAAAAAAAAAATCTAGCAAGAGAGTATTTTCCATAAACTAAAGTGAGACTTCCTTCCATGTCTCACCACCACTCACTACATCTTCTAAATTTAGTGAATATTTTCCCAATGTGTTCATAGTTACAAGATGCTGATTTCCATTTGTTTCAATGTTGATGCATTACTTTGTTAATCAGGTATATGAATAGGTCTGTCTTACAGCCCTTGTAACCACAACCTGGACTCTAAAGACAAGGTTAAATACAATACGTGTGGATTTTGTAGAGCAGTCGGTCAACCGACATGTCTTTGAGAGGAAGAAGGAGAGGGGAATACCTAGAGAAAGCCTCCTTCCACGGTCAGTGGGAGAACATGCAAGCTCTGCACATTGAGAACAGGTCACAGCAGAACCCAGGGGCTATCACTCATAAATCTTAGCAAATGAGGCAGTGTTGGATCCAGTCCTGTGTCTGAAGAACAGGCAGTGATATTACTTGTACATATCATAACAACAAAGCTCATTGGTTCACATCTTGACCCAGTTCCTTCAGTTATTTTTAAGATATTATAGGTTCACTGCCACTGGTTTTAGGATGTAGTCCTAATTAACATATGACAAACATGCCTTTCAACTGTCAACATTTTTGATTCATATTTTTGGTCTGCTCTTCATAAAATTTGAGGTTTTCTAGCATATCTTTGAGAAGTGAATTCAGTAAATAATGGCATACATTTGTCTTTCAGAAATCATGCCCTTCAGAAAATGTATGCAAATGTAAAACCTTCTTCTATAGATGTTCTAAGTGTTTAAGAGCAATATTTTAAAATGACTCCTATTTTTGTTTTTTGTCCTGATATTATTTTTGGCTTTGTCCAGAAAGCTTGTCCTAAGCAGTTGGAAGGCGTGGTGAGATAAGAAAAATGTAAAATGAAATTGTTTGCTGACAAATTTAAGAGTATTCGAACGGGCTGCATATGACGTATGTTTCACAAGAAAATACAAATAACGTGGTATTAGAAAGGCTGCAATCTAAGACTTGCATTTCTGAAAGCACTGCCTTACTTTTCCCTCCATTTAGACAGATGTTTAATATTTGAAAATGCTCTTTGTGTTGTCTGGTTTGAGACTGGATTAAAAAAAAAGTTATTGAATATTGCCCTGCTATGATTACTATGAACATCTACTGCAGAAATACTTTAACACACTTACTCTGACATTGTTTTCTGTTCTTCTTAACAGCTTGACCAGCCTGGACTTGGCCTTTCTGCCCGTGATTATTATACATGTACAGGTAGTTATGAAAAGGTATGTTGTTGTTTACTCTAAACATTTTGTTGAAGAAAATTAACTCTAATAAATAGGAGCGTATCTATATGGTTTTCTTGTTTTTGAACTCTAGATTCCACTGCAACCTATTAAACTGTGTGTGTGTGTGTGTGCGCACACATTTATCTTTGTTTACCTGCATACATTACATTACACGGTTTTAATAGTATTTTAGGACTTTGTATTTGATATTACTATTAACAGAGGCTTTGTAATCAAAATGAAAAGAGAAAAATGCTGTGGCTCACCACAAATAGCTGTTACCTAAGATTATGCATGTAGGATTTTGAAAACATAAGTAATTAACATAAGGCATCCTTAGCTGTAAAAGTAGGAGTACTTCATAAAGAAAGTCACAATAACAAAAGGCGAAATAGAGAAAAAGCCAAGCTAATTATGAAGAGGAATAAACATTTTTTTTCAGCATGCAAAAGACAGAGTCTAAATTCTACCACCTGTGAAAATGAGGTACACAGGCATTGTGTCAGCATGACACAGTCTTACTGGGGTTAGAGGAACATGGTGCAGGGATCTCAAGTGACTGGACTTTGTTCTTTAGGTGTAAATAATTAGTAGCCTATGACTAGACAGGACAGGTTACTCATCACTGCGCCATTGTCATGCATCTCCAGTTATAGCAACATGCAACAGGTGGTGGTGATGGTTCTCCCACAGTCACCGACGGACAGAAAAAAATGTTCTTTGTCTCTGCAGCATCTAACCACAAGACACCAGGTGGCAGTATTGACAGTGGCACCCCCATGCAGAGGTAACTGCCACTCATATATAAGCAGTAAGTAACACATGTCAGCATGCAACTGTGGCTTAGCACCGGAATTTCCTTTAACATTACTAATGTGTGTAATATATCTACCAGGATGGAATACACTCACAATGGTAACCAACGATGAAAGGCCAAGTATGCTACAAATAGCGTACCTTCTAACAGATTTACTACAAAAAATCAACACACAAGCCACCAGTAGCAAACTAGATACATTTACTATGTCAAACACCCCCCCCCCATCTTTATTGGAGTGCTTAATCCCTGCACCCCCTATTAACCCATTTTTATCTAATTTTAGCAACACTGCTTACACCTTTGTAAAATACTGAAAGGGAATGCTTGTCATTTTGTGATTGCTGGTGCTTGTTTTTATATTTATTTAGTGATATTTGTTTACTGAGAAAGTCCAAATGGGCACAGTTGCCTTTTCTTAGCAGACACCCTAGGAGAAAAGCTCCAAGGTGACATGTATAATGCAATCAGTATTTACAGTAGTAAATCTTCTAATGCAGTTTCATTGAATATATAGCATAGTAAACAGTGCAATACAATTTATATTAATATTCACAAATATTAATAAACAAGCTTTGTATTGATAATTTACACACAGAAGAGTGGTGTGTAAGATCGGTAGGAGTAATACAGGAAATACATTAAAGTAAGGTATTAGAAGGGATAAGCAAGTACGAGTGTTAACAGAAAAGTAGTGATGGAATAGTAATTTGATTGCGCAAATTAGAAGTAGGTATAGTAGTTAAATACAATAAAATGAGGTACTAAGTGATTTAGTACTTTAAAGGGAGGTAAAAAAAGGTGATGAATGGTGTTAAAAAGCCATCTCCCAGATGAGAGATGACACAGTGGTGCAGTGGTAACATTGCCACCTCACAGGAAGAGGTTCTCTGGTTCAATTCTCAGCTGGTGTGCCTTCTGTGCAGAGTCTGCATGTCCTTCCTGCATTTGTGTAGGTTTCCTCCAGGTACTATGGTTTTCTCCCACATTACAAAGACATGCATCTGGTGCATTTCTCCCCAGGCCTCTGCTGAAAATTGTCTTTGCTCCAAGTTGGTCCTGGTAAACAAATATTAAATAAAATTAAAAAAAATAAATGAGGGGCAGGGACAAAGTCAGTAGGCAGAGAGGAAGTATTTTAGCAATGGTTTGAAAAGATGAAGATGTGAGATAGACCTGAATGATGTAGGAATTTTATTCCTAGTTCCAGCTACATTATTGAAAGAGACTGGACCTAGCAGCTGTTTGTGGCTTGCAGATGAAAATCACTTGTTTATCATTTGTCTAAAGGGTACAGTTTGGTAGAAAGAACTGTAGTATGGGGCTAATTGCTGTGCAGACAAATGGGTATAGATGACTGAGGGTTAAGATGAGCTGGGTGTAAGACAGGTTGTGAGGACATTCAAGCCAGTCAAGTGTTTTTAGTTTGAAACAGTGGTGAGTCTAGTAATGTTTTTAGCAAGCAAACTTGGTAACTTTGTTGTAGCATTGCTCAAGTTTAGAACTAAGTGAGTGATGCTTGCAGGATTGTCATGATGAGGGCTCCATATAGGAGACAGAGAGGGTAAGTCATATCTATTGTTACCTTGGCAGAGTTTGTGATGTATTTAGTATATGAAGGATGCCTAGTTTTTGATGAGGTTTCTTGATGCTGTTATGGATATGTAAATCAGATTTAAGATGGTCATTGATTGTCATGCTAAATAGTTTTGTGGGTGTGGTGACTTCAGTCATGCATTATTTAAGGAAGACATTTTAAAGTTTTTTTTTTTTTTCTTTTATGGAAATGTAATTTAGTAACAAAAAAGACATTTAGTTTATTTGGAGGATTTAGGAGCAGGTGAGTTGGGCTGTTATGGAGGAGAACTAGCTTCCAGGATAGAGTGTTTTTTCGTATCCCATTTTTTTCCAGCTGAACTCTAAGTGGAGGACCAGATCTTGTAGGTACACTTGCAGCTCCAGAAGATGTGGAATAGGTCAGCTTTATGGGTATCACAGTAGGAGCAGAATGGTGAGGTGGAGGAGTATATTTTATTTAAAATGGATGGAATAAGGTAACACTTAATTTGTGTATAATGACGTTTTTTTAAGGGGAATGAGTTTTGAGGTAAGTTGGATGGATTGTGATATTTTGTTTGTGAATGAGGGATCAAGTTCCTTCCAGTAATTAGAAAAAATAACCTCTTTTTGTCTTTTGATTGAAAGAATAAGTTTGTAGGAATTTGATATTTTTTTGTTTAATGATAGGAGGTTCCATATGGTGTTACAGGTTTGAATGTCATTAGCGCTTATATCTGGATTATCTATAACACAGCAGGTAAGGTCACGTATTTGCCTTAAAATGATCGTATAGCTTTTGGGGAGGTTTAGTTGAGTTCTCATTTCAGTAATAGTATTGTTCTTAAATACAGGGATATATATCTGAGATGGCTAATTTCTTAAGCAGGGGATAGTTGTGTAGGTTAATCATGTTGTTAATTTTAAGATTGGGATTAAGGTGGATTGGTTGTAGGGAGGTGAATGCATAATATAAGTTAAAATATTTGAAAGTTTTTTGTATGTTGATGATTTTGCGTTTTATATTTGGGTGTATTTTAAGATTTTTTTAAGTTCTCGCTATATAGGAAAGGGAGGGCTGTGGGGTTGAGGCCAAATGTTTTAATATAGTTGTGTAACAGTTTAACTCAAGTTGGCACCCATTGTTGTGATGTTGGAGTGTAGTCAGCTGTTATTAGTCTGTTGTATTTTATGATATCATAATAGAGTTTAAAGTCAGGTAACCGCACTCCCCGCAGTTTTTAGGGTAGGTTCATTTGTTATATCCGAATTTAATTTTTTTAGGGACGCAGATAAATTTGGAAATTGTAGAGTAGAGGGTTTAAAGAATTTTTGGTTAATAATAATAATGGTGGCATTAAAGATATAAAGAAATCTGGGTAGTAGATTCATCTTGATTGTGGCTATTTTGTCCATCTGTTAACGTCATGATGTATGTTTGACCATAGTTTGGTAATATTGTTTGTATTGATTGGGGATGTGATGGAAAGTTTTCTGAAGTATTAGCAGAAAAAGAGGTTCAATGTATAGATTAAAAAGATCGGAGGACATGGGACAACTTGTGTGGCACCATTCTCAATGTCAATTTGAGAAGGTAGGTGTTTATTAATTTGTAGATAAGTGTGGGCCTTGGAATACAATGTTTTTTAATAGCTTGTATATAATTATTGGGTATGTTGAACAGAGGTAAAATATTGAGCAAAAAGTTTACATTAAGTCTTTCAAAAGCTTTAGAGGCATCAATAGCTAAGGTGTAGATTGGAGTACAGGTATGGGAAGAAAGAGTAATCCTAGTGTCTAGTGGGAGGGTATGATCAAAAGTCTGTCTGTGTATTATAAAACCTGATTATTAGGGGGAGATAATGTTCGGTATAATTGGTTTAATTATATTTGCTAATATTGATGCAAATATTTTCATATCAAGATTTATTAGGGCTTATCCGTCTGTAGATTAGGGTTTTTTTGAGGTCTGAATTTGGTTTGGGGATAAGAATCATTTTAGAGGCATTTAGACAAATATCATTTATACCATAGCTAGTAATGTAGTTATATAATTGGAGAAGAAAAGCCGATGATTTTTTTGGGGAAGATTTTGTAGAATTCGGCCATAAGACCATCTGACAAGTATTTACCCTTCTAAATTTTTCTCATTGTAGTTCAGAAGAGTAGAAGTGTATTAACTGATCTTAACATTTTTACCTTTGCCTTATATGGATATTGTAAGGTGTCCTTGCTTTACGGACTCATGCAGTCTGGGAGTTAATAACAGTACAGCAGCACATTACTTCATCTGCATATTTTGTACTAGATGATTCTTCCGGAATCATAAATGCATAATATTTCCAAATGTCCTTTTTTGCCTTGCTCTTGTATGAATAGAATCCAACGCAGGATGTGATTTTAATTTATTTGACTTCCTAATTGATGTCCAATGCCTGACTGTTTAAAACTGTGATTGTGGACTTTGATTGGTTTCCTTTTCGTTTTGTGCATTCATTACTTTGTGTTATTTTTCTGTCTGCTGCAGCTCGAGCTTTCTGGATGGTATGAGTTGTTTGTGTTACTCTACTAATTTTAAGAGTATTTCAATGTTAAA